>NW_025237501.1:0-4657 GCF_018294505.1 Triticum aestivum
GTCACACACGCTGCCGCCCAACGCCATCTCCCCTGCATACCGCATCCATAGCGCCGTGCCCTGGCATCGATCCCCCATCCACAGCGCCGTGCTCCTGTATCCCCCATCCACTGGTCCACACCCCCAACCAGGGTCGCATTCCCCATCGCCACGTCATCCACGCCTTCGTTGAGCGTCGTACACTCTGCATCCCCTCCCCTGGGGCCTCTTCTGTAGCTTCTTCTCGAGCTGCTGGTCGTTTCCTCTCACCCCTCACAAACCATCAGACAAGGCCACTTGAAGTAGCAGCAGAGTGATCCGCAGCAGCACCATCTACCTTCTTTTGTGCTCCCTCAAATCTAAAAGGTACAGATCTGGTAGTTTCAGTGATGTAACTTCTAATTATCAAACCTTCTATGTTGAGATATGCAATGAATTTGTTCTGGAGAGGTAGCAAATTTGAGTAGGAGCAGTGATATGAATTTTTTGGTTGTTCTACAGAGTTATGCATCTAAAGTTTCGAAATTTGTTTATCATTTTGTTGTGCTGCGATTGTAATGAGTGAGTCCAATAGCTGTGTGTGATAAGTTGATAAAGGTTTTTTATATTTGGAGTCAAATTGATTATAATTATTCATACTTTTGCTTGTATGCAAAGTCTCCTTGACTACATGATACAATTTGACAGATATGTTCGAGTTAGTACTTCATAACTATATTATGTAAAGATGACCTCTGTTGTTTTTGAGACTTTAATTTAAGACGTATGTCGGTACTTTGCATGAGGCTTTGGTCTGTAGCAACTTATTCAAATTTATGCTGCTGTACATTGAGAACTTGTTCAAATTTAAACTGTTGTTGTACATTGTTAACTACCTTTTGATGCTTTCCAGGATGACCAGCCAAAACTGAATTTGAAAGACAAGTTTTAAGGTCTAGGTTGGCAAGTGAAGAAGTATCAAGCTGCGGCCATCAATACAGGACAAGTGCCACTTGCAGATTTTGGTGAGATTCTTGCACATAAGTGAAGACTTGATTTGTTTTATGATTGTGTGGTATTGTTTGCCTATATTTTGAATAGCTTGCAATTTGTTTCTATCGTTGCATGGTTTCATTAGACTATATTTTGAGACCCTTGAAGGTTACTTTGGTTTGTAATTATGATTTATAGCCTAGTTCATTGATTTGTGTTGGCTTGCGATATTTAGGCAAGGGTTGAAATTTAGTACAATCAAACCATGATGGACAAGAGTTGGATGAATCATGCTAGGTACGACATTAACATGCACACATTTGTCACTTTATATAATATTATCGAAGGGTTATCTTTTGACGAATCAATAATTGTAGGCACACAAAAACGTATATTGATGGGGTCAAACAATTTATACAATTTGCATTTACCAATTCAGCTAGAGGGAGCAAGATATTATGTCCTTGTAAAATCTGTGTGAACTGTGCATGGAAGGAATCTAGTCTTGTCTTTGAGCACTTAGTATGCGATGGGTTCCTGGAAGGGTATAAGAAATGGTTATATCACGGGGAGGGACCGTCATGCCTTCCACAACGGTGTGAGCGTGATGATTTTCAAAATGACGATGTTCGAAATGAGGACATATTTGAGGTACTTGATGAGATACCAGAAATGCTTGAAGATATAGGACATGAATTTGGTGAAGTTGGGGACGGTGGTGGGAATGATGGTGACCTAAGGGAGGATGGAAGTGATCCAGATATAGAAGCTTTTCACCAATTATTAGATGATGCAGGCCAACAACTTTATCCTGGGTGGACAAGCTTCTCAAAGCTACACTTTGTAGTTAGATTACTCCACACCAAATTTCTTGGGGGTTGGAGTGATAAGAGTTTTAACATATTGCTAGAGCTACTTAATAAGGCCTTTCCAGGGGACTCACCACTTCCTAAGAACTTTCATGAAGCAAAGAAGATGATAAAATGCCTTGGACTAGGTTATGTTAATATACATGCATGTGAGAATGATTGCATATTATTTCGAAAGCAATATGCAAATGCAGACCAATGCTCTATATGCAAAACATCTCGGTGGAATCTGAAAAGAAGAGCCTTGATGGGAAACATGTACACCAAGTACCAAGAAAGGTTCTTCGTTATTTTCCAATAAAGAAGAGGCTTCAACGGCTGTTCATATCAAAGAAGAGTGCAACAGATGCAAGATGGCATGATGAAGGACGCATGAGAGATGGTTTGGTGAGGCATCCGGCAGATTCTCCTGCATGGAAACATTTTGATGCGACACATCCAAAATTTGCTGAAGATAGTCGCAACATGAGGCTAGCTATAACGGCAGATGGATTTAATCCCTATCGATCTATGTACTGTAGTAGTTATAGCATCTGGCCTGTCATGTTGATCCCCTTGAATTTGCCTCCTTGGTTATGCATGAAGCAGCCAAATTTCATCCTTTCCTTATTAATTCCTGGCCCAAAGTCACCCGGGGAAGACATGGATGTCTATCTTGAACCACTTATTGATGATATTGTCGAAATGTTTGAAAAGGGCGTTAGAACTTTTGATGCTTCTACCGGAGAGCCCTTTGACTTGCATGCTGCCATATTATACACCATTTCTGATCTCCCTGGTTTAGGTCACCTATGTGGATGTGTCACCTCTGGGGGATATGGTTGTCCAGATTGCCACTTGCACACTTGCTCTCTTCGGCTAGCAAAGGGCATGAAGAATTGCTATATGGGTCATAGAAGGTTCTTAGATGCAAACCATGAGTATAGGTTTGATGAAGAATCTTTTGATGGTATGGAGCTTCGAGAGGCACCTATACCACTTACCGGAGAAGAAGTTTTGGCACTAACAGAAAATATGCATACTGTTTTTGGAAAGAACCCCTCAGGAAAGACAAAGAAAAGGAAGTATAAGGATGGTGAACCAGTAATTTGGAAAAGAAAATCCATATTCTTTAATTTACCATATTGGAAAGACTTGCTGCGGCCTTATAATTTAGATGCAATGCACATTGAGAAGAATGTTTGTGAAAACATAATTAACACACTTTTGTGTTTCGACGGAAAATCTAAAGATAATTTGAATTGTCGTCTTGATCTGCGAGATCTAGGTATACGTGCTGATCTTCATCCTACTGACTTAGGAGAAGATTCATATTATGTACCTCCAGCACTTTACTTAATGACCTCCGAGCAGAAAAAGCTATTTTGTGGAGTTTTTAAAGGGGTCAAGTTTCCATATGGCTATGCTTCTGATTTATATTACCACGTCCATGTTAATGAGAAAATTTTTACTGGATTGAAGAGTCATGACAATCACATTCTCTTGCAAAATTTACTTCCATTGGCTGTTAGAGGAACATTGCCCGAGCACGTGGGCATTGCATTGACACGTGTGAGCAGATTCTTCAAGAAAATTTATGCACCCGTTATTTGTGTAAGTGATATGGAGAAGCTAGAAGGAGAAATTGCTGAGACATTAAGCATTCTCGAGACTATATTCCCTCCATCCTTTTTTGATCTTATGGTCCACTTAATGGTCCATCTTCCAGCACAAGTGAGGCTTTGGGGGCCAGTAAAATACACCAACATGTTCCCAGTTGAAAGGTCAAATTCTGCACCTATTTGTTAGTATCATAAAAAACTCTTTTTAATTTTCTATCCTCATATGTGCTATGTCAATCATGTATAGGTTTTTGATGAGGTTAAAAGGATATGTTCGCACCAAGAGTCATCCAGAGGGGTCAATTGCAGAGAGTTATGTGTTTGATGAGTGTCTCACTTTTTGTTCTCGTTATTTACAAGACTGTGAGACTAGATTTAGTCGACTTAATGCAAATGAGCTTGCTGGTCCTAGCATCACTCCTAGTACTATGCCCTTCTTTGACAACACGGGCCGGCCTTTGGCTGGAAAACATGATGTGACTTTGGACAATAAAACATGGCTTCAAGCACATAGATATGTCTTATTTAATTATGATCATATTGAACCATACTTGAGGTCAGTTATGTCATATGTCAAACATTTTTTCCATAGAGTGAATTTTTTCCCTACGTTACTCAAATTTGATTTAACTATTGCAGAAAGCATGCTGAGTTTTTGTCCTCAATTGGTCATCGAAATATTAGTCGCATCCAGCATGAAAAATTCCATGAGTGGTTTAGATTACATGTGGCAGAGCTAGTAGAGAATGGTGAAGAAGTGTCCGAAGATATCCAAACTTTAGCGTCTGGACCCTTCATTGCTGCAAAAACGTATAGCAGCTATACTATAAATGGGGTAAATTTCCACACAAGGTCCTACGATGATGGTAGGCGCACCCAAAGTAGTGGAGTTGCTCTAGTTGCACAAACATCTGCAAATGCTGAAAATCTTATAGTGAGGAGTAAAATATATTATGGTGTGATAACAGAAATTCTGGAATTAAACTATCAACACAAAGGAAATATTGTGCTCTTTAAATGTGATTGGTTTGACAACCGTGTACCAGACAAGTGGGTAAAAGTTGATAGATTTGGCATCACAAATGTGAAGTCTAAGCATTTATTTAGCTCTGGTGAGAAGTTGTCTGATGAGCCATTCATTTTGGCTTCGCAAGCAACTCAGGTGTATTATGTCGAACATACCACTGATAAAGATTGGTATAGTGTTGTTCAGTCCAAGCCGGGAATCCTTTATGA
>NW_025237502.1:0-4657 GCF_018294505.1 Triticum aestivum
GTTGCAAGAAGTTCACGTGCTCTTCCCGATGACGTTCAAGATCTCTAGTGCGAGACGTCTGACCTTCAATTACAAGTAAAAACCAGGCAAAAAATCGACGTTGTTTTTGCCATTTTTAAAACTACTCTCAAATGACAAAAAATTGTAACGTCTGCCTACATGAAAAAGATGCTCCTATTCATAAGCATTCCAATGGTATATTGTATGTTATATTCCGATGAATGGTTTAGATTTTTTTATGTATACCGTTAAAAACACTTTTTTATGCATTAAAATAATGTTTTTAACCATCGTGAGTATGAAAAACTGATCAACATGAAAAAGTTGTGTGTTTTCAACAGCTTTCCATCGATATACCATTTGCTCAATTCTGGTAAGTGGTTGGGGAGTTACGGGCAAAAAACAGCACATCAAAAACAGAGTGAAGTTCAAACAGACATGCCACAGAAGTTCAACTACTTCACGCAATGCATTGCCTTCCGCGATGAAGCCAAAAAATCATGATCTCGCCATTTTCTAAATTACTTGAAAACGGCAGGAATATCATTTGTGTAAGTTCAAGTCCTCGGTCGGAGAAAGTTAAAAAAATTATTGTGAGAGAGGTTTGTTCAAAAGGAATATCATTTGTGTAACACTGACAAACGGATGAGAAAGTTACAAACAAAAATACGTCACAGAAGTTCAACGTGAAAACAGTAGGAAGTTCAACTACTACATTGAATGAATTTTAGATGAAAAACTTTTAAAACCGTCGCAAGTATGATAAATGATTTACATGGGAAAGTTGCGTGTTTACAACAGCTTTCCATCTGGATATCACTTGCTCAATTCTGGTGAGTGGATGCAGAGCTATGATGTCTACTACACAACCTTCTTCTTGTAGACGTTGTTGGGCCTGCAAGTGCACAGGTTTGTAGGACAGTAGCAAATTTCCCTCAAGTGGATGACCTAAGGTTTATCAATCCGTGGGAGGCGTAGGATGAAGATGGTCTCTCTCAAACAACCCTGCAACCAAATAACAAAGAGTCTCTTGTGTCCCTAACACACCCAATACAATGGTAAATTGTATAGGTGCACTAGTTCGGCGAAGAGATGGTGATACAAGTGCAATATGGATGGTAGATATAGGTTTTTGTAATCTGAAATAATAAAAACAACAAGGTAACTAATGATAAAAGTGAGCGTAAACAATATTGCAATGATAGGAAACAAGGCCTAGGGTTCATACTTTCACTTAGTGCAAGTTCTCTCAACAATAATAACATAGATAGATAATATAACAAGCCCTCAACATGCAACAAAGAGTCACTCCAAAGCCACTAATAGCGGAGAACAAACGTAGAGATTATGGTAGGGTACAAAACCACCTCAAAGTTATTCTTTTGGATCAATCTATGAAAGAGTTCGTACTAGAATAACACCTTAAGATACAAATCAACCAAAACCCTAATGTCACCTAGATACTCCATTGTCACCTCAAGTATCCATGGGCATGATTATATGATATGCATCACACAATCTCAGATTCATCCAACCAACACAAAGTACTTCAAGGAGTGCCCCAAAGTTTCTATCGGAGAGTCAAGAACGTGTGCCAACCCCTATGCATAGGTTCCCAATGTCACGAAACCCGCAAGTTGATCACCAAAACATACATCAAGTGGCACATGATATCCCATTGTCACCACAGATAATCACGACAAGACATACATCAAGTGTTCTCATAAAAGACTCAATCCGATAAGATAACTTCAAAGGGGAAACTCAATTCATCACAAGAGAGTAGAGGGGGGAAACATCATAAGATCCAACTACAATAGCAAAGCTCGGGATACATGAAGATCGTGCCATAGAGGGAACACAAGAGAGAACACAAGAGAGAGATCAAACACATAGCTACTGGTACATACCCTCAGCCCCGAGGGTGGACTACTCCCTCCTCGTCATGGATAGCGTCGGGATGATGAAGATGGCCACCGGTGATGGGATCCCCCTCTGGCAGGGTGCCGGGAAGGGCTCCCAAGATGTTTTTGGTGGCTACAGAGGATTGCGGCGGTGGAGCTCCCGATCTATCTTCTGTTCTGGAAGTTTTAGGGTACGTAGGTATATATGGGTGAAAGGAGTACGTCGGTGGACCGAAGGGGGGCCACGAGGTAGGGGGCGTGCCCCAGGGGGCTGGGCGCGCCCCCACCCTCGTGGGCACCTCCCTTCTTCCTTGACGTGCACTCCAAGTCCATCGGGTGGCTTTCCTTCCAAAAATAACTTCTCCAGTTGATTTCTTTCCGTTTTGACTCCGTCTGATATTCCTTTTCCTCGAAACACTGAAATAGGCATAAAACAGCAAATCTGGGCTGGGCCTCCGGTTAATAGTTTAGTCCCAAAATTAATATAAAAGTGGATAATAAAGCCCAATATTGCCCAAAACAGTAGATAAAGTAGCATGGAGCAATCGAAAATTATAGATACGTTGGAGACGTATCAAGCTACGAGAAAAAATCAGGTGAAAACAGAGTGAAGTTCAGGTAGACATGCCGAGAAGTTCAAGTTCTTCGTTGGTGCATTTTCGGAGAATCTGTTTTGCGACAAAAGCAGAACGCACGATCTCACTGTTTTCAAAATTACTTGAAAACGGCTAGGAATCAGAGAAAACCATCAACATGAATTTTTTTTGCATTTTCCATAGCTTTTCAAGGTATATTATTTGCCCATTCCGATAAAATGTGTAGAAATTACGGCCAGAAAACGTTTTTAGCCATTTTCAAAATTGACTTAAAATCGTAAGGAATTGGAAGAAACAACACATACAAAAAAGTTTCCCATTTCCTCAAGCTTTCCAACACCATATCATTTGCTGCATTCGGACGTACGGTTCAAAAATTAGCTTGAAAATACAAATTCAGTGGAATTGTATCATTTTCTAAATTACTTTTAAACCGTTCAAAAATTCAACATGAAAAAGTAGCGCATTTTCATAAGCTTTCCAATGCCATATCATTTTCCTCAATTTGATTAGCCGTTTAGAAATGACATCGGAAATACGACCTCAGCTGTTCGGTTTGCGAAATTTTATGATTTTCTAAGTCACTTTTTAACCATAGGGAATTACAGAAAACTATCAACATGTGGAAGGAGCGGTTTTGGAGTAGCTTTCCAACGCCATATTATTTGCCTCATTCTGATAAACGGTTTAGAAATACGATCGAATATAGTATTCATGGTTTTTGTATGAAGAAAAAACAGTTTTAAAAAATGCTCTTAAACCGCTTACATTTTGCCAAAAATTCAACTTGGGTCATGATACTCATGTCCATAGCTTTTCAAGGTATATTGCAAGCCCCATTTGGACAATTTTTAGCTGAAGTTCAACCTAGTACTCGGGGAAGGTTAGGTTGGGTAACTTAGGAAGTTCAGGTTGTGATCAAAATATTATTCTGATCCCATGATCAGAATAGTGTTTATGTGTATATATATAGTACTGATAAAAGTGGGGATCCGAAAGTAGTCTTGGCCTGGTGGTTGGACACAAGCGAAGTATACGAAGTTGGAACCGCAAAATTTTAACTAAACAAATCCCAAGGAAAAAGCTGCTAGATTGATCTACTTATATAGGAGCAAGAGATGGCGGCCTCTATCTACTTATATAGGAGCAAGGGGTGGCAGCCAAGGAGGTGGAAGGACGTCCCAAGACAGCCTAAAATAAACCCTAGGTCGTACAAGGCCCATGTGCCCAAGTGGAGGTGATGCATCACCTTTGGACTTGTAGTTTGACTCAGATTCTGCTACAACATCAGATTGTTTCGTCAATATCTTCACGCTCCGGACAAATTTGAAGTTGAATGCAATTGGGTTTGAAAGTGCATGAAATAAAAATTTCAACAAAAAAGAATCACCCAATTTGGATTCCGGATGCAAAAGTTCTTGATGTTTTGAGTCAGGTATGTCTGTGCAGTCCTAATCCGAGTCTGGAATGTGAGTGACTTGGACTCTATCTTCTCTTGGGCTAAAAGTGACATGAGAGAACTTCTGGAAAACACATAAACGTCTCTTTTTCCCAAAATCTTCATATGTGGATTGTACAAGTGTCTGGTAGTTCTGCAATTAGGCATGAAACAAAAAGAGGCGAAGTACTTTTGTTCTGTATAACATAAATAACTTACTGCATAACTTTTATCAGAAGTCACCTCAAATAAATATGCATATGCAATATTTGTGATCATATCCAAGGTAGCCATTTCCTCGTCACTTTACTTTGACAATAACGATCTGACTGTCATAGTTCATAAGGATGGTCAGAAACGGCTTCTCAACCAATTGCAAGTCCATCAAAAGATCTCGAAGCCATTCTGCTTCGACACCAGACGTGTCTAATGCTGTTAACTCTATTTTCATTGTCGATCTCGTTAAGATCATTTTCTTGCAAGACTTTCAGGAAACACCACCACCTCCAAGAGTAAACATATGACCAGTTGTGGCCTTCATCTTATCAACATCAGAGATCCAGTTCGCATCACTATACCCTTCAAGTACCAATGGGTATCCGGTATAGAGATGTCCATAGTTCATAGTACCTTTCAGATAGTGCATAACTCTTTCAACAACATGCCAATGTACATCACCCGGTTTGGAAACAATACGGTTCAGTTTGCTCACAGAAAAC
>NW_025237503.1:0-4657 GCF_018294505.1 Triticum aestivum
GAAATTTTATACATTAAATTGGTTTTCTAGCAATTTCAGGTGCACAATTCAAAATCAAAGCACATGCTCCAGTCCCTAAAAACGGGTTGCAAAATCAAATGTTTGTCCTTGGTTGCAAGCTTAGGTCACATACAAGAAATGAGAATGAATGTCAAACACTTTGGCATTCTCGCTCGGCCGCTAACATTGAGTTCCATGGTTTTAAAATTATAGTAGATCGAAAACTCAGCTGAAATTCATGAAACTTGACATGATATCATGGAACGACATCAACATGTCGTGGTAAAAATATTTTCCCATTTGGGCCAGGTTTGGGTATAAGCTTCTCGCAAACCGGAGCTTCTCTCACAACAAGCCAAATGGTTTCGGTAGGGAACGTGCCACCTTGGCGGATAAACGATATATGTTGCCTCTTCTTACTTTCTAATTTTTTTCGTGTCTACGTAGAACAACACGAGTGTTGTGTCATTTTTTGGGAGTTTTCGGGATTTTCGTGGACATTTTTATACATTAACTGAGTTTTCTATGCATTCATGTGCATAATTGACATTTGAACTACATGCACATGCTCTAGTGCATATAAAGTGGTTCAGAATTGGAATGTGTGTCCTTGGTTACATCCTTAAGTCCCATGCAAGAAATGAGAATGAATCTCAAACACCTTGCCACCGTCGCTCGGCCGCTAACATTGAGATACTTGGTTTTTAAATTCTAGTAAATCGAAAATGTGTCTGAAATTTATGAAACTTGACACGCTAGCATGGAATGACATCAACATGCAGTGGAAAAAATATTGTCCCATTTTGGGCAGGTTTGGGTATATAAGCTTCTCAAAAACTAGAGCTTCTGACAACAAGCCTCATGGTTATGATAGGGAACATTTCACCTTTTTGGACGAAACAATATCCATTGCCTCTTCTTGATTTCAATTCTTTTTGTAGTGACAACATAGAACAACATGAGTGTTGTGTTGGATTTTGTGATTTTTTTGGGGTTCGTTTGGACATTTGTATGCATTAACTGGGTTTTCTAGGCATTTTATGTGCATAATTCAAATTTGAACTACAAGCACATGCTCCAACACACCAAAGTTGGTTGAAAAATCACATGTGTGTCCTTGGGTGCATGCTTAGGTCCCATGCAAGAGACTGGAATGAATTTCAAACACCAAGGCACTGTTGATTGCCGGCAAAACATTGAGATACCTGGTTTTTAAATTCTAGTAAATACCAAAACTCGTCTGAAATTCATGAAACTTGGCATGCCATCATGGAGCGGCATCAACATGCCGTGGTCAAAAAATTGTCCCATTTGGGGCAGGCTAGGGTATAAGCTTCTCACAAACCAGAGCTTCTCATAGCAAGCATGATGGTTTTGAATTTGGAACATCCCACCTTTGGGGACGAAACAATATCCATTGCCTCTTATTGCTTTCAAAAAATTTCTACTGTCAACATAGAACAACAGGAGTGTTGTGTCAATTTTCGTGATTTTTCGGGGTTCGTTTGGACATTTTTATGCATTAACTGGGTTTTCTAGGCATTTTATGTGCATATTTCAAATTTGAACTACAAGCACATGCTCCAGTGCACTAAAGTTGGTTGAAAAAACTAATCTATGTCCTTGAGTGAATTTCTAGGTCCCATGCAAGAGATGGGAATGAAATTCAAACACTAGGGCATTGTTGATTGCCGGCAAAATGTTGAGATGCCTGGTTTTTAAATTCTAGTAAATCCAAAACTCGTGTGACATTCATTAAACTTGGCATGCTATCATGGAGAAGCATCAACATGTCGTGGTAAAAATATTGTCCCATTTGGGGAAGGTTCGGGTATATGCTTCTCACAAACCAGAGCTTCTCACAACAAGCATGATGGTTTCAGTAGTGTACGACCCACCTTTGGGGACGAAATGATATCCATTGCCTCTTATTGCTTTCAAAAAAATTCTCATGTCAACATAGAACAACAGGATTGTTGTGTCAATTTTTGGGATTTTTCGGGGTTCGTTTGGACATTTTTATGCATTAACTGAGTTCTCAATGCATTTATGTACATAATTCAAATTCGAACCACATGCACATGCTCCAGTGCATATAAATTGGTTGAAAAATCAAATATGTGTCCTTGGGTGCATGCTTTTGTTCCATGCAAGAAACAGAAATGAATTTCAAACACCAAGGCACCGTTGACTGCCGACCAAACATCGAGATGCATGGTTTTTAAATTCTAGTAAATCCAAAACTCGTCTGCAATTCATGAAACTTGGCATGCTATCATGGAGCGGCATCAACATGCCGTGGTAAAATTTTTATCTCATCTGGGGCAGGTTTATGTATATGCTTGTCACAAACTAGAGCTTCTCACAACAAGCATGACGGTGTCAGTAGGGAACGTCCCACCTTTGGGGACGAAACGATATCCATGGCCTCTTATTGCTTTCAAAAATGTTCTCGTGTCAACATAGAACAAAAGGAGTGTTGTGTCAATTTTTGGGATTTTTTGAGGTTCGTTTGGACATTTTTATGCATTAACTGAGTTTTCAATGCATTTATGTGCATAATTCAAATTTGGAACCACATGCACATGCTCCAGTGCATGTAAAATGGTTGAAAAATCAAATATGTGTCCTTGGGTGCATGCTTAGGTCCCATGAAAGAAATGGGAATGCATTTCAAACAACAGGGCACCATTGATTATCGGCAAAACATTAAGATGCCTGGTTTTTAAATTCTAGTAAATCCAAAACTCGTCTGAAGTTCATGAAACTTGGCATGCTATCATGGAGCAGCATCAACATGTCGTGGTAAAAAATTTGTCCCATTTGGGGCAGGTTCAGTTATATGCTTCTCACAAACCAGAGCTTCTCACAACAAGCATGATGGTTTTTGGTAGGGAACGTCCTACCTTTGGGGACGAAACGGTATCCATTGCCTCTTATTGCTTTCAAAAAATTTCTCATGTCAAAATAGAACAACAGGAGTGTTGTGTCAATTTTTGTGATTTTTCGGGGTTCATTTGGACATTTTTATGCGTTAACTAAGTTTTCAATGCATTTATGTGCATAATTCAAATTTGAACCACATGCACATGCTCCACTGCATATAAATTGGTTGAAAAATCAAATATGTGTCCTTGGGTGCATGCTTAGGTCCCATACAAGAAATGGGAATGAATTTCAAACACCAGGGCAACGTTGATTGCCGACAAAACATTGAGATGCCTCGTTTTTAAATTCTAGTAAATCCAAAATTCGACTGAAATCACGAAACTTGGCATGCTATCATGGAACGGCACCCGACATGCTGTGGCATTTTTCGTGTCCATTTTGAGAGAAGGCGCACTCGAATAATGACGGCCAACAAAGGCATTTTGAAAAAATAGCTACCACTTTAATATCTCAAACATTTGTATAATTCAAACCGTGTGCGTTCTGTTAACCATTCACATGACGCCACGTGTCTTGCTTTTAATTGTTGTAGGAGGTGCCATGCGGACAGCTACTTGACCTTGACTGAACGGGAGGCATGTGAGCGCGGTCCGGTGCGCAGGCTGACCGAGAGGCATGCAAGCTGTCCTCCAATGTGCAGGCTCACCGAGAAGCGTGCGAGAAGCGAGCCCTTTGACTTCCATGGGACTCTGAAGTTGACCGCTACCTCTCAGGGGCGCCAGTTGTCGTACTCATGTGCCCCACTCGTCGATGGCGCGACGACATGATGTTTGATTTACAAGTGAAGAAAATTTGTGCTGGCTTGAAGACTTCAACAACGGCATCCCAGAGGACAGCAACGACAATGACGGTGCGACACGCCACCTCCGGCACCGCCAGAAATAGTTTTTTCGGGGTTTAATACTGTATCTCGAATTCTCGATCATATGAATATAAATTCGCAGTGTGACTGAATGAAAGATATGGTTTGAACGAACTTGCATTTTCCTTCTCTTAATGTACAGACTTATCAAACAATTTTCTTTTGAAGAAAACGTCAATGGTTCTTAAATATAAAGCACTTATTGCAAACATTTTAGGTAGAACACCCGTATGCAAACTCACAGCTTCCCAGGAAGCCATGGGAAAATGTGCCGAGCAGGATTTCTGCATCCCTTCAACGCAAAAGGTTGTTTCGCATGACCCGTGTGCAACCACGTACAAACAATTGGGTAAGATTTGCATATATGTCATTTTGGGTATGTTGCCATTTGTCAAACTAGAAAGATTGACATTTGTTTATCTAGTAACATTGCCATTTGTCGACCTTATAACACTGTGATTTGTGAAAATATGCAGCTAAAAATCACTAGCACTATCTAATTTTTGCAACTAAAATCACTAGCACTGTTCATATGGACACCACTAGCAGGCGTGAGTTGATGGAGGCATATGAAAATGTACCATTGATTATATACAACAAGTCATGAACCCACAACGACAACGAGGATACACGTTGGATTATAGATCATTTCCAACAAAACATTCTAGTAAAGTTTTTCTCACACAACAAATAACAAAGCGATGAAATGAACTTCAGCTCTACCACTCGTCGGCGTTGGAAACTCGTGCTTTGAACCAGAAGTGATTCTCTGGGAAGGGCCAGCTACTGTCAATCTCGAGACCAACGCAGGACAAATTATCTAGGCTAAAGCGGCCTATGTCAGGA
>NW_025237504.1:0-4656 GCF_018294505.1 Triticum aestivum
CAAGGTGCGCTTACGTTTCGGTCATCAACTCTCATAGTATTGGCCAATTCTGGCCCGTTTTGTGGACTATTACTGATTGTTTTGGGGTCCCGGAGTGATTTCCACGATTAACAAACCCCGTGGTGCGTTTAACTGTCGGTCATCAACACTCGTGGTTTTTGTCGATTCTGGCCCGTTTCATGGACTATTACTCACATTTTTGGGGTCCCAAAGCAATTTGCATGGATGTCGAACCCCAAGGTGCGCTTACGTATCGGTCATCAACAATCGCAGTTTCGGCTGATTCTGGCCCGTTTCTTGGACTATTACTCAGTTTTGGGGTAACGTAGTGATTTCCACGACCAACGAACACCGGTGTGTTTATGTGTCGGTCATCAACATTTGCAGTTTTGGCCGATTTTGGCCCGTTTCATGGACTATTACTCACTGATTTCGGGTCCCTGAGCGATTTCCATGATTGAAGAACCCCGGGGTGCGTTTATGTATCGTTGATCAATAACCCTAGGTTTTACCGATGCAGGGCTCTTTCATGGACTATTACTCACCGTTTTGCAGTCCCAAAGTGATTTCCATGCTTGTTGAACCCCAAGATGTGCTTACGTGCTGGTCGTCAAGACTCGCAGATTGGGCCGATTCTGGCCCGTTTCTCTGACTATTACTCAGTTTTGGGGTCTCGAAGTGATTTCCACGATTGACGAACACCGGGGTGCGTTTACGTGTCCGTCATCAACACTCACAATTATGGCCCATTCTGGTACGTTTTGTGCACTGTTACTCACCGTTTTGGGGTCCAGAGCGATTTCCATGATTGACGATCCCTGGGGTGCGTTTACGTGCCCGTCGTCAACCCTCACAGTTTTGGCGAATTGTGACCCATTTCGTGGACTATTACTCACCGTTTTGGGATCCCAAAGCCATTTCCATAGTTATTGAACCCCAAGGTGTGCTTACATGTCGGTCATCAACAGTCACAGCTTTGGCCGATTCTGGCCCGTTTTGTGGACTATTACTCACTTTTTTGGGGTCCCAGAGTGATTTCCATGATTAACGAATCCTGGGGTGCGTTTACGTGTCAGACATCAACACTCGCGGTTTTTGACGATTCTGGCCCGTTTCATGGACTATTACTCACCGTTTTGCGGTCACGAAGCGATTTCAATAGTTGTTGAATCCCAAGGTGCGCTTATGTTTCGGTCATCAACTCTCGTAGTATTGGCCAATTCTGGCCCGTTTCGTGGACTATTACTGATTGTTTTGGGGTCCCGGAGTGATTTCCACGATTAACAAACCCCGTGGTGCGTTTAACTGTCGGTCATCAACACTCGTGGTTTTTGTCGATTCTGGCCCGTTTCATGGACTATTACTCACATTTTTGGGGTCCCAAAGCAATTTGCATGGATGTCGAACCCCAAGGTGCGCTTACGTATCGGTCATCAACAATCGCAGTTTCGGCTGATTCTGGCCCGTTTCTTGGACTATTACTCAGTTTTGGGGTAACGTAGTGATTTCCACGACCAACGAACACCGGTGTGTTTATGTGTCGGTCATCAACATTTGCAGTTTTGGCCGATTTTGGCCCGTTTCATGGACTATTACTCACTGATTTCGGGTCCCTGAGCGATTTCCATGATTGAAGAACCCCGGGGTGCATTTTTGTATCGTTGATCAATAACCCTAGGTTTTACCGATTCAGGGCTCTTTCATGGACTATTACTCACCGTTTTGCAGTCCCAAAGTGATTTCCATGCTTGTTGAACCCCAAGATGTGCTTACGTGCTGGTCGTCAAGACTCGCAGATTGGGCCGATTCTGGCCCGTTTCTCTGACTATTACTCAGTTTTGGGGTCTCGAAGTGATTTCCACGATTGACGAACACCGGGGTGCGTTTACGTGTCCGTCATCAACACTCACAATTTTGGCCCATTCTGGTACGTTTTGTGCACTGTTACTCACCGTTTTGGGGTCCCAGAGCGATTTCCATGATTGACGATCCCTGGGGTGCGTTTACGTGCCCGTCGTCAACCCTCACAGTTTTGGCGAATTGTGACCCATTTCGTGGACTATTACTCACCGTTTTGGGATCCCAAAGCCATTTCCATAGTTATTGAACCCCAAGGTGTGCTTACATGTCGGTCATCAACAGTCACAGTTTTGGCCGATTCTGGCCCGTTTTGTGGAGTATTACTCACTTTTTTGGGGTCCCAGAGTGGTTTCCATGATTAACGAATCCCGGGGTGCGTTTACGTGTCAGACATCAACACTCGCGGTTTTTGACGATTCTGGCCCGTTTCATGGACTATTACTCACCGTTTTGCGGTCACGAAGCGATTTCCATAGTTGTTGAATCCCAAGGTGCGCTTACGTTTTGGTCATCAACTCTCATAGTATTGGCCAATTCTGGCCCGTTTCGTGGACTATTACTGATTGTTTTGGGGTCCCGGAGTGATTTCCACGATTAACAAACCCCGTGGTGCGTTTAACTGTCGGTCATCAACACTCGTGGTTTTTGTCGATTCTGGCCCGTTTCATGGACTATTACTCACATTTTTGCGGTCCCAAAGCAATTTGCATGGATGTCGAACCCCAAGGTGCGCTTACGTATCGGTCATCAACAATCGCAGTTTCGGCTGATTCTGGCCCGTTTCTTGGACTATTACTCAGTTTTGGGGTAACGTAGTGATTTCCACGACCAACGAACACCGGTGTGTTTATGTGTCGGTCATCAACATTTGCAGTTTTGGCCGATTTTGGCCCGTTTCATGGACTATTACTCACTGATTTCGGGTCCCTGAGCGATTTCCATGATTGAAGAACCCCGGGGTGCGTTTATGTATCGTTGATCAATAACCCTAGGTTTTACCGATTCAGGGCTCTTTCATGGACTATTACTCATCGTTTTGCAGTCCCAAAGTGATTTCCATGCTTGTTGAACCCCAAGATGTGCTTACGTGCTGGTCGTCAAGACTCACAGATTGGGCCGATTCTGGCCCGTTTCTCTGACTATTACTCAGTTTTGGGGTCTCGAAGTGATTTCCACGATTGACGAACACCGGGGTGCGTTTACGTGTCCGTCATCAACACCCACAATTTTGGCCCATTCTGGTACGTTTTGTGCACTGTTACTCACCGTTTTGGGGTCCCAGAGCGATTTCCATGATTGACGATCCCTCGGGTGCGTTTACGTGCCCGTCGTCAACCCTCACAGTTTTGGCGAATTGTGACCCATTTCGTGGACTATTACTCACCGTTTTGGGATCCCAAAGCCATTTCCATAGTTATTGAACCCCAAGGTGTGCTTACATGTCGGTCATCAACAGTCACAGTTTTGGCCGATTCTGGACCGTTTTGTGGACTATTACTCACTTTTTTGGGGTCCCAGAGTGATTTCCATGATTAACGAATCCCGGGGTGCGTTTACGTGTCAGACATCAACACTCGCGGTTTTTGACGATTCTGGCCCGTTTCATGGACTATTACTCACCGTTTTGCGGTCACGAAGCGATTTCCATAGTTGTTGAATCCCAAGGTGCGCTTACGTTTCGGTCATCAACTCTCATAGTATTGGCCAATTCTGGCCCGTTTCGTGGACTATTACGGATTGTTTTGGGGTCCCGGAGTGATTTCCACGATTAACAAACCCCGTGGTGCGTTTAACTGTCGGTCATCAACACTCGTGGTTTTTGTCGATTCTGGCCCGTTTCATGGACTATTACTCACATTTTTGGGGTCCCAAAGCAATTTGCATGGATGTCGAACCCCAAGGTGCGCTTACGTATCGGTCATCAACAATCGCAGTTTCGGCTGATTCTGGCCCGTTTCTTGGACTATTACTCAGTTTTGGGGTAACGTAGTGATTTCCACGACCAACGAACACCGGTGTGTTTATGTGTCGGTCATCAACATTTGCAGTTTTGGCCGATTTTGGCCCGTTTCATGGACTATTACTCACTGATTTCGGGTCCCTGAGCGATTTCCATGATTGAAGAACCCTAGGGTGCGTTTATGTATCGTTGATCAATAACCCTAGGTTTTACCGATTCAGGGCTCTTTCATGGACTATTACTCACCGTTTTGCAGTCCCAAAGTGATTTCCATGCTTGTTGAACCCCAAGATGTGCTTACGTGCTGGTCGTCAAGACTCGCAGATTGGGCCGATTCTGGCCCGTTTCTCTGACTATTACTCAGTTTTGGGGTCTCGAAGTGATTTCCACGATTGACGAACACCGGGGTGCGTTTACGTGTCCGTCATCAACACTCACAATTTTGGCCCATTCTGGTACGTTTTGTGCACTGTTACTCACCGTTTTGGGGTCCCAGAGCGATTTCCATGATTGACGATACCTGGGGTGCGTTTACGTGCCCGTCGTCAACCCTCACAGTTTTGGCGAATTGTGACCCATTTCGTGGACTATTACTCACCGTTTTGGGATCCCAAAGCCATTTCCATAGTTATTGAACCCCAAGGTGTGCTTACATGTCGGTCATCAACAGTCACAGTTTTGGTCGATTCTGGCCCGTTTTGTGGACTATTACTCACTTTTTTGGGGTCCCAGAGTGATTTCCATGATTAACGAATCCCGGGGTGCGTTTACGTGTCAGACATCAACACTCGCGGTTTTTGACGATTCTGGCCCGTTTCATGGACTATTACTCACTG
>NW_025237505.1:0-4655 GCF_018294505.1 Triticum aestivum
GTTTGGCCATTTGGAGCAGATCGAAAACTACGCCCCTGGCCGTCAGGTCAGATTTGGAAGTTTAAACTACACAGCGGACCTCCGCGGAGACATGATCTTCGATGGATTCGAGCCACAGCCGAGCGCGCCGCACTGTCACAATGGACATGATCTAGCTCTGCCGCCGAACAGTGCCCTGGAGGCCGCACCTGCATCAGCTTCGACCCTTAATTCGGATCCAACTGCGCCAATCGAGGATGGGTGGTTGGACACCGCCTCGGGGGCTGCAATCTCTACGGCAATCGAGCCGAACACCAGCCCTATTCTCTGCGAAGCCCGTGACTCCAAGGAGCCGGACTCCTCTCCAGACTCCGAGCCCTCCGCGCCCCTACCGATCGAACCCGATTGGGCGCCGATCATGGAGTTCACCGCCGCGGACATCTTTCAGCACTCGCCCTTCGGCGATATTCTGAATTCACTAAAGTCTCTCTCTCTTTATCAGGAGAGCCCTGGCCGAACTATGGTCAACAAGGATGGGATGCGGATGATGAAGAAATTCAAAGCCCACTCATCACCCACTTCGTAGCCACTGTCGATAATTTAAAAGACATGCTCGACTTCGACTCCGAAGACATCGACGGTATGGACGACGATGTAGGAGATGAACATGAACCAATGCCTATAAGGCACTGGACAGCCACCTCATCTCATGATGTATACATGGTGGACACACCCAAAGGAAGCGACGACGAGGAACACTGGGATGCAACGAGGGATCGTTCACTCGAAAAGCAATCAAAGCGGCGACGTAAGCGCCGCTCCAAGCCCTGCCTCGACAGAGACAACAGCCATACAGACCCAGCCATAGAGCAGGACGAGCCGGCGGACGACGAACATGGCTTCGAGCAACCGTCCGAACAGGGCAACTTGGATAAACAAACCGAACACCCCGTCCCCGGTGAAAACAACAGTCCGGACGACCTTACACCGGATAGGCTCATGGAGCAGAAGAACCTCCACGAAGGGCTCGTCGCTACTGCGCGTAGCCAGAAAAAGCAGAAGCGGAAGCTCAAAACTGCGGAAGATGCACTCAAAATCAGATGGAGCAAAGTACGCAACACCGCAGACAAATATGGCGGAAGTCGCCGCACAAAAAGCTATCCAAAGCGAAAGCTACTGCCTGAATTTGACGAGGAGGCCTTAGATCCCCCGCAGTCAAAAAATAGGAAAGCCACCCGGTCGGATAGACGACCGCATGGCCAGCATGGAGCGGCAAGCGGCGACGCACACAAGCCGACACGCGATCCACCAAAGGATCCGCATCAAAAATATGACCCAGCTAGATCTATGTACGGGCCAAGAAAGCAAGCTCTAGTAAGCAATGCAACACAACAAATATCCGAACATCACAGCACACCCAAATACAGGGGTGCCGCACACCCCCTATGTTTCACCGATGAGGTGCTGGACCATGAATTTCCAGCGGGATTCAAGCCCGTAAGCATAGAGGCGTACGACGGAACAACAGACCCTGGGGTCTGGATTGAGGATTATATCCTCCACATACACATGGCTAGACGAGATGACCTCCACGCCATAAAATACTTACCCCTCAAGCTTAAAGGGCCAGCCCGACATTGTCTCAAAAGCCTTCCCGAAAACACCATTGGAAGTTGGGAAGAGCTTGAGGATGCTTTCCGGGCAAATTTTCAAGGGACCTATGTCCGCCCTCCGGATGCAGACGATCTCAGTCACATAACTCAACAGCCTGGAGAGTCAGCCCGGAAATTCTAGAACATATTTCTTACTAAAAAGAATTAGATAGTCGACTGTCCGGACGCTGAAGCCCTAGCAGCTTTTAAGCATAACGTTCGAGACGAATGGCTCGCCAGACACCTCGGCCAAGAAAATCCAAGAACAATGGCCGCATTAACAAGCCTCATGACCCGCTTTTGCGCAGGAGAGGACAGCTGGTTGGCAAGATGTAGCACCAGCGACCCAAGTATATCCGAAGTTAGGGATGGAAACGGAAAACCCCGACGCAAGAAGGACCAGCGCCGGAATAAGAGAAACAGCCCAAAGAGCACGGCGGTCAACGCCGGATTCAAAAGCTCGCGGCAGAATCAGAGAAAGCCACCCCTCAAGGATAACAGGGAAGAGCTATCCAACTTAAACAAAATCTTGGACAAGATATGTCAAATACACAGTACTCCCGGGAAGCCTGCGAACCATACCCACGGAGATTGTTGGGTTTTCAAGAAATCCGGCAAACTCAACGCCGAACACAAGGGGCTCGACACACCAAGTGAGGACGACAATGAACCCCACAAGCAGAGCACCAGGAAACAGTAAACTTACTTCACGTGACGAACAGAATGGTGCCAACAGAGATACGCGCCATACGGCCTATCCCAAAGGAGTCTCGCCAATGGTTGTTAAAACTGATCACCTTCGACCATCAGGATTACTCTAGAAGTATCCGGAACGCAGGCTGGACTGCCTTGGTATTAGATCCAATAATCGGCGGACTCCACTTTACAAATGTCCTGATGGACGGCGGCAGTGGTCTAAACCTGTTATACCAGGACACAATCCGCAACATGGGGATAGACCCAACAAAAATTCGCCATAGCAAAACCTCCTTTCAAGGCGTAACGCCAGGCCCGGACGCCCGTTGCGTGGGTTCTCTCCAGCTAGAAGTTATGTTCGGCTCCCTTGATAACTTCCGTCTCGAACAGCTAACTTTCCACATCGCCCCATTCTCAAGTAGCTATCAAGCACTGCTGGGACGTAAAGCTTTCGCCCGCTTTAACGCAATACCGCATTATGCATCTCTTATGCTTAAGATGCCCGGTCCACGAGACATCATCTCATTAAAGGGAAAACATTGAGTGTTCCTCCCGCGCGGAAGACAGTGCGGCTGCCTTGACAGCCCCACAATAAAGCGGCTTCACCAGCCAAAGCACCTAAACAGGTCGTCAAGACCACGGACACGGCTAGACGAGTCCGGCATAAACATACAATTGATAAAGGCTTAATAGCCGTATACCCCTATACTAGGGGCTCCACGCATATAAAACAAGAGACAATAAAGCTCAATTTTACCCATTTCGATTTATACTTCGTTTATTTAGTATAACTAATGTTTGACACGATCTTTCCTAAACTAAGTTCCTCTCTTTTACAAATGAACACCGTGCTACGCCCGTCCAGGATACGGCACAACGGAGACACGGGCGCAGATGTGCAGCAGGGACCCGTTCCAAGGATTCTTTTCAGACTAAGACCATGCGTAAACCTTTTTTACTGTCTCTTGTTGATACACATCCCCTGGTTTCTTGGTATAACCAAGGAGGAGGCTGGCGTTTTGGCATGTGGCCACGTCAGAGTTTTGCGCGTACCTGGACACTAGGGGCTTATTACTAAGGGCGTTATCCCGCCCGCCCTCATAAAGACCGAATACCTTAGGGAGTGTTTGGCGTCGCGAGTTTGACCTTAAATGCATCAGCTCTGAATCATGTCTTTGGTCAAATGTTGGGTTTGCCCGGCTCCTGTGTTTTCCTACCTTACGTTCCGCTCTATCGGCTAAGGCGGCACCAGGAGAACTACTGCGATTGTGCCCCGGTTCGGCCAGGCGAGCACCTCAGTAGAGAAAGCCGAAAACTGACTGTCATGATATAGCGTGAGACTGGTCAACCATTCGATGACTTACCGGAATCTTTAGGATTCCTCCGCATTAACGAAGGGCCGCTTCCCGGCCAGGCACATACGCGCCCCGAGTTCGGGCGAGCGCAGGCGCCACCAGGGGCTATATAAGTAGCCTCACTGTCAAACTCATATGGCTAAGTAAAAGTGATAAAGCATCATAGTCCGATTGCCTAGTTCGCTGCGCTATCACCTTCTTTGTAGGACCAAGACGTTGGATCAAGTGTGAAAATGCGCCTTCTGCGAAGACCCCCGCATTATGTGCGTGGGGGCTGAAGCCGACGACTGCCATCTTTCAGATTATATATACATATATGTTAAACGGCCGCACAGGAGGTATTATAATACTTGCAGGCACAAGTATAAAAAGCTTCTACAATTTATCAAAATATTTTTTTACAATAATATATGCTATTCGAATATAGTATCCTTCGAGCACTACGTCTCCATTAAACGAGCACCTTGCAGAACTTCCTGAAAATAGTGCTCGGCAGGTACTCGGCTTCCATCCGAGTCTGGGGATGCAACAGCGGTGGCCTCCATTTTTGCCCAGTATGTCTTCACACGGGCAAGAGCCATCCGCGAACCCTCTATGCATGCTGACCTCTTCATCGCATCGATATGCGGCGCCGCACCAAGGAACTGCTGCACTAAGTTGAAATAACTTTTCGGCTCCGGCCTCTCTGGCCACAGATGACTCATGACATACTTCATGGCGAGTCCGGACAACCTATTTAGCTTGGCCCATTCGGCCAAACGATCGGCTAATGACAGTGGACGCTCCGGATTGTGGAACTGCGACCAAAAGAGCTTTTCCACTTCGCGATCTTCTTGATCTCGGAAGTGTTCGGGCGCATCTGCGGCACTCGCTTCCAAATCCAGATAGGTGTCCGCCGTACTCCACATCCGGTCTAACGGAGCATGTTTAGGATCACAGAACTTCCTCCGCAGCATAAAGGGCTTTCCAGCCG
>NW_025237506.1:0-4655 GCF_018294505.1 Triticum aestivum
AAAAAAAAGAGAAGAAAAAAAAACAAAATTCGGATCTATCTAGACTCAATCTCGTAGTTGAATTCGGATTGGAATCTGTTTTGTTCACTGTTTAGTAAAACAGGCATAACTTCCTCATACGAAGTCCGTTTTGGCTCCGCGAGTACTCAACTGAAAGCTAGCGACGAGCCGCATCTAAATAGTTGCAGAGACTAGTTCAATATTTGACACCTCAAAATCGTCTTCTAAATAGGTCTTTTTGCCCTCCGAAGTTCGCGGACACAGCTTATTCTAGTTTTTCAAGCCAGTTTCAGAATTCTTTGACTCCTCATATCAACTCGGAATTGAGTGATTCCTTTTGCATTGGAAAGCTTGAGTTAGTAGCATTCTTTGAAAAAAATTATCAGAAAATTGGCACAAAATTTTCAAGAGGAAAGTTGGAGAGAGTTGTTGTATATCTTGCTTGGCAGTTGTTTTTCATCATTATCTTTACTGCCGTTGTGATCTTCACTTATATCTTGCTGTCCAGAGGTACTTAGTATCCTTCATTGATGCTAGTTGTGCTACGCCGTGACCTCATTAGTGTTCTAGGCTCGCGTCTCTAGTCCGGTCTAGCCTAGGACCAGCACAGTACCGTCGTTGAGCGTTTATTCAACATTGCATCTTTGAATTGATTATTGCTAATCTTTTGCTACCATATATAGCCAACCCAGCTCCACATATTTCTACACCATGTATACGTACGTTCCCCTGGCAATCGCTTTACACAATCTTCGGAGTTATTTGACACCGCTGGTTGCCTGTCACCACCTGCCGTATGGTAAGAACTTGTAAGATATTGATATTTGCTTTACTGTGAGCACTTTACAACCACATCTTAGTAGTTCATAGGAACATTATTCTCGAATTTTGTTTCTTGTTTCTACTAATCATGACAGGTTCCGGAGATAGAAGTTCTTGGACGACGGACAAATCATCACCATCACGAGAGTTGGGACAACACACACAAGCACATGGTCAGGTTATCTCTTTACCGTCTTTTGAGGGTAGATTTAATCCTGCTATCTATCTAGCTTGGGAGCTTGAAGTAGAACAAGTTTTTAGTCACCATGATTTTTCTGAACTTGAACGAGTACGAGCTGCCACTAGAGCATTTATTGGTTTTGCTTCTGTTTGGTGGAGTGTGCATTGTACGAAAAACATTGTAACCAACCCACAACTTGGAAAGATTTGAAAGATGTAATGAGACCACAATTTTTCCCTCCTTACTATCGCCGTGAATTGCTTCGCAAATTTGAACAATTTAAACAAGGCAACAACACTGTTCATGCTTACTACCAAGAGTTCAAATCTTATATGCATCATTGTGACATAGAAGAATCTGAGGATGATACAATGAATAGATTTTTTGGTGGTTTGAACCATGATATCCAGGCACGATTTCAGTATATTCCTCGTTGCATTACTGGTATGTATGTTCGTACTTGTACCTTTGAGAGACAGTTGCAGGAGGACGCATTGGGTGACTACAACAACAACTATTCCAGTTCATGCTCACCACCACCGGTTGGTTCCTCGACCGTTGCACCTACTAGAGCAGCCACACCTCAGATTGTGAGCGCGACATCATCTCAATAGTATGGTACATTGCCATCATCCGTACCTACATCAGCTACATCTTTGCGACAAGGTAACTGTAAAGGTATTGATGATATAACTTCACATGAGAATGATGCATGCCTAGTTAACTTGAATACATCATGTGTTGAGTCTGTTGATTTGAGCACATCACCTATTTTAGAGAATCGTGTTATTGTCATGAATGCGTCATATGATCAAACAGTTGAAGTACCAACAATTTTGAGTGCAACCATTGAATTAACTGTTGATGCAAAAGAACCAATGTTTAATCATTTTGATATGACCTCTAATCTTGGTGATGATTCTGTGTCCAATGACTTATTGCATGTTTGCTTATTTAAGCATGTTGTAGCATGTAAATTGGATGCAAGTAAGGTTTATTCACCAATGTTGGGATGGTTTAATGATGAACATTGTCAACCTTTTGAAAAGAATAAGAGCTTCGCTTATATGTGCAAACTGAGTTGCAATATTTCATGCCTTCTACTTCTTGTGATAATATTTTGGCTTTAGATTTTATCAACTATGAAGGTTACTCATGTATACATGTCCCATATGTGCAAAAACAAAGGAAAGTAAAAATGGATGACATATACATATACAACATGTACACCTTGTCTCTTTTCTTAGCCACATTTCAGATTAAGCAACGCCGAGGACGGCTTTGTTTTCAAGAAGGGGAGGATGATGAGGACATGACTACCTTTGATACGACCAAAAATATTGCATACATGCATATTTGTCAGGTGATTTCTAGTGCAAATTATTCAATAATCTATTTATGTTATACAGAACAAAAATACTTCACACACTTTTGTGTTTTGTCTAATTGCAGGTGTATGAGACATTTGTGCAATCCACATATGAAGATAAGGGAGAAAGAGATGTTTACTTGCTGTTCAAAAAGTTCTCTCACGTCACTTTTGGCCCAAGAGAAGATAGAGTCCAAGTCTCTCACGTTCTGGATTCAGATTCGGACTTCACATATATACCTGACTCAAAACGCCAACAACTTTTTCATACGGACTCCGAATTGGGTGATTCATTTTTTGTTGGAAACTAGATTTCGTGCTCTTTCCAACCCAATTGGATCCACCTTTAAATTCGTCCGGAGCATTGAGTTATGGTCGAAACAATCTGACGTTGCATCAGAATCCGAGTCAAACTACAAGTCCAAAGGTGTTGCATCACCTCCACTTGGGCCCATGAGCCTTGTACGACCTAGGGTTGGTTTTAGGCTGCCTTGGGATGTCCTCCCACCTCCTTGGCCGCCACCCCTTGCTCCTATATAAGTAGATCCATCTAGTAGCTTTTTCCTTGGGATTTGTTTAGTTAAAAGTTAGCCATTGCAACTTCGTTTGTGTCCAACGGCCAGACCAAGACCGCTTACGGATCCCCACCATTATCAATACATCATATATATTCGCAATATTCAGATTGCTTTATCATATTCTTGCTCGTTCTTCGATTGCTTGTAGGAATAGACCTTCGTGGTCAGGCTGATCGTGCTTCCGGCATCGTCAGTAACCTCAGGAGATTGGTTTAGCGATTGCTAAGGCGCAACGTCGTGCACGTTTGTAGTCAGATCGTCAAAGTCGACTCCACCAAATCGATAGTTATCATCTCATCGAAAGATCGGGACACCCTCGCCTCTATCATGATGGTATCCGGAGTATTTGTCGAGAAAACACAGTGAGTCGTGTCCTGCGGTTGCATCGATGATATGATCGATCCGGGGGAGGGGGAAGGGATCCTTAGGGCAAGCCTTGTTGAGGTCTTTGAAATCGACACATAGGCACCAGGATTTATCCTTCTTTGGTACCATCACCAGGTTTGCTAGCCAGTCCGGGTGTTTTATTTCTCTGATGAATCCGGCTTCGAGTAACTTGGCTAGCTCTTCTCCCATGGTTGTCGTTTGGGTTCAGAAAAACGCCGTAGTGTTTGTTTGACCGGTTTATATCCCTTTAGGATATTGAGGTTGTGTACGGCTAGCCTGTGTGGGATTTCTGGCATGTCAGAAGGGTGCCACGCGAATATGTCCCAATTCTCGCACAGGAACTCTCGTAGCGCGGCATCGACCGTTGGGTCGAGTTGTGCCCCAATAGATGTTGTCTTGTTGGGGTCCGTTGGATGGACTTGGAATTTGACTATTTCTTCTGCTGGTTTGAAGGAGGTGGACTTGGGTCATTTGTCTAGGATCACATCGTCCCTATCCACCGTAGAGCGCAATGCGGTTAGCTCTTCGGCCGTGAGGGATTCAGATAATGCCTCGAGGGCCAGGGATGCGGTTTTGTTTTCGGGGCAGAGTGCTATGTTCGTATCACTGATAAGAGTGATTATGCCGTTGGGCCGGGGCATCTTGAGCTTCATGTACCCATAATGAGGTATAGCTTGGAAGCGTGTAAAAGCGTCTCGCCCCAGCAGGGCGTGATATCCGCTGTTGAAAGGGGCCACCTGGAAGGTTATTTCTTTGGACCGATAGTTCTCCGGTGTGCCGAATACCACGTCAAGTGTGATTTTTCCCGCACACTGCGCCTCCCGACTAGGGATGATTCCTCGGAAGGTCGTGCTGCTTTGCTTGATGCGGCTCCTGTCTATTTCCATTTTGTGGAGTGTATGCTCGTAGATGAGGTTTAGTCCGCTGCCGCCGTCCATGAGAACCTTGGTGAGCCGAAAGCCGTCCATAATTAGACTGAGAACCAAGGCGGCTGGTGCTCGGACTGCTCTGTGTTTTGGTTCGTCACTGGCATTAAAAGTTATAGCCGTGTCATTCCAAGGGTTTATTGCTGCGATTTGGCAGACTTCGGCGAGTTCACGGAGTGCCCTTTTGCGCCTATTGTTTGAAGCAAATTTCTTGAAGACCGTCAGTACTTTGGGGTCGTCGTCTTCTGGGGGATGTTGTTCTGGTGTATCCTTGGTGAGGATATCTTCGCCGCTCTTGGCCACTTGCCGGAGTATCCAACATGCTCTAAGGCTCTGGGTTGGTATGTTATCCGGTGTTCCGTGTATTTTGCATGGCCAATCGAGCCATCCTT
>NW_025237507.1:0-4653 GCF_018294505.1 Triticum aestivum
TATAAGAGGTGGCGCGTGAGAGCAGTATTATGGTTTCAAACCATGAGTTGCTATGACGCCACTCTCGGCAAACCTGAAGGAGAGCTTGATGCTCAACAGGCACAAGCTTTTCAGAAAATGGATACTCTGTTTAAGGCTGCTCTCTTGAGTGTTCTTGGTGAGAACATAGTTGATGCTTATGCGACAATTGATAATGGAAAAGATATGTGGGATGCACTCGAGGCCAAGTTTGGGGTCTCGGATGCTGGCACTGAGCTGTACATCATGGAGCAATTCTATGATTACAGGATGACTGAAGAGCGCTCCGTGGTTGAGCAAGCTCATGAGATACAGTCATTTGCTAGAGAACTTGAGCACTTCAGTTGTATGCTACCAGACAAGTTTGTTGCCGGAGGTATCATCACTAAGCTTCCTCCTTCATGGAGGAACTTTGCTACCTTGCTGAAGCATAAGAGGCAGGAGTTTTCCGTCCCGGATCTCATTGGCACTCTTGATGTGGAAGAAAAGGCGAGAGCAAAGGACACCCGTGCTCGAGGTATTGAGGGAGGATCTAGTGCCAATGTGGTACAGAAGCAGAACTTCCAGCCCCACAAGTTCAAGAACAAGGGCAAGTTTGATGGTAAAGCAAAGTTTGATGGGAAGAACAAGGCTGTGCAACACACGAACTTCAAGAAGAAGAATGGCAAGAAGAAAGGTGCTTGTCATGTGTGTGGGGATCCTGATCATTGGGCTCCTAGTTTCCCTAATCACTATGACAAGCGTAACCTGGGAAAGGCGGCAAGACCGCTAATGTTGTCATTGGAGACACTGACGTGAAGGATGTTGGGTATGGTATATTTCCCACTATTCTTTCAGTATGTCATTCTCCTGACTGGTTGATTGACACGGGTGCTAATGTGCATGTATGTGGTGATATTTCCATGTTTTCGTCTTATCAGACCGCACATGGTGTTGGCACGGTCGATCTGAAGTTTACTTCGGGGAAGATCGTGCGGCTGAAGAACGTGCATTATGTCCCCTCCGTCAATAAAAATCTTGTTAGCGGATCTCTTCTGTGTAGAGATGGCTACAAGCTTGTCTTTGAGTCGAATAAATTTGTAATATCCAAGTATGAAACCTTTGTTGGTAAAGGCTATGAGTCAGGAGGCTTGTTTCGTTTATCCTTATCAGACGTTTGCAATAAAGTTGTTAATCATATTTCCAACAATAGTGAATCCAATGTGTGGCATTCACGTCTTTGTCATGTTAACTTTGGTTGCATGTCGCGACTAGCGAAGTTGAACTTAATCCCTAGTTTCACCACCATCAAGGAATCTAAGTGTCAAGTGTGTGTGCAAGCTAAGCAACCTCGTAAGTCTCACACGAGTACGGAAATAAGAAATCTTGCACCACTAGAGCTCATACATTCAGATCTATGTGAAATGAATGGTGTGTTGACAAAAGGTGGAAAGAAATATTTCATGACGTTAATTGATGACTCCACTAGATATTGCCGTGTGTATCTTCTGAAGTCTAAGGATGAGGCTTTGAACTTTTTCAAGATCTATAAAGCCGAAGTGGAAAACCAACTTGATCGAAAAATCAAGAGGCTTAGGTCCGACCGTGGTGGAGAGTATTTTTCCAATGAATTTGATGCTTTTTGTGCGGAACATGGTATAATTCATGAGAGGACGCCTCCTTATTCACCTCAGTCAAATGGGTGGCCGAAAGAAAGAACCGTACTCTAACTGATTTGGTTAACGCCATGTTAGACACATCGGGTCTCTCCAAGGCATGGTGGGGGGAGGCGATATTGACAGCATGTCATGTCCTGAACCGAGTCCCCACAAAGAACAAAGAGATAACTCCATTCGAGGAATGGGAGAAGAAAAGATTAAAACTCTCTTATCTGCGAACATGGGGTTGTTTGGCGAAAGTCAATGTTCCAATTCCAAAGAAGCGGAAGCTTGGACCAAAGATTGTGGATTGTGTTTTCCTGGGATATGATTTTCATAGCATTGGCTATAGATTCTTGGTTGTAAAATCTAAGGTACCTGACATGCATGTCGGTACGATCATGGAGTCAAATGATGCGACTTTCTTTGAAGATATCTTTCCCATGAAGGATATGGCTACCTCATCTAATCAGGAGATGCCTAGTTCATTGAATCAGGAACCAGTTATAATTACCGAACCTACCATTTCGATGGAACACTTCGAAAGTCCTGTGGAGGAAAACAATGAAGTTCCTACCAGGAGCAAGAGACAGAGGACTGCAAAGTCCTTTGGTGATGATTTTCTTGTGTATCTCATAGATGACACTCCCAGTTCTATTTCAGAGGCCTATGCATCTGAAGATGCTGACTACTGGAAGGAAGCGGTTCGTAGCGAGATGGATTCCATCTTGGCAAATGAAACTTGGGAGATAACTGATCGTCCTTATGGGTGCAAACCTATAGGATGCAAATGGGTATTCAAGAAGAAGCTTAGGCCTGATGGTACTATTGAAAAGTACAAGGCTTGGATCGTGGCTAAGGGTTATACCCAAAAGGAAGGTGAAGACTTCTTTGATACTTACTCACCTGTGGCTCGACTGACCACTATTCGAGTTCTACTTTCACTAGCTGCCTCGCATGGTCTTCTCATTCATCAAATGGATGTTAAGACTACTTTCCTAAATGGAGAGTTGGACGAGGAAATTTATATGGAACAACCAGATGGGTTTGTACTAGATGGTCAGAAAGAGAAAGTGTGCAAGTTGCTGAAGTCTTTGTACGGACTTAAGCAAGCACCCAAACAGTGGCATGAGAAGTTTGAAAGAACTTTAACAGCTGCAGGCTTTGTTGTGAACGAAGCCGACAAATGTGTGTACTATCGCCATGGTGGAGGCGAGGAAGTTATCATGTGCTTGTATGTCAATGACATACTGATTTTCGGAACAAATCTGAAAGTTATTAAGCAGGTCAAGGATTTCCTATCTCGTTGTTTTGAGATGAAGGATTTAGGAGTGGCTGATGTCATTCTGAACATCAAGTTGTTGAGAGATGATGATGGTGGGATTACTTTGCTTCAATCTCACTATGTGGAAAAGATCTTGAGTCGCTTTGGCTATAGTGACTGCAAGCCCTCTCCAACACCATATGATGCTAGTGTGTTGCTTCGAAAGAATCGAAGAATTGCTAGAGACCAATTGAAGTATTCTCAGATTATTGGCTCGCTTATGTACTTAGCCAGTGCTACAAGACCTGACATCTCTTTTGCTGTTAGCAAACTAAGTCGGTTTGTTTCAAAACCAGGAGATGTGCATTGGAAAGCTCTAGAAAGAGTGTTGCGTTATTTGAAAGGCACTGCAAATTATGGAATTCACTACACCGGGCATCCAAAGGTGCTTGAAGGGTATAGTGACTCAAACTGGATCTCAGATACTGATGAGATAAAGGCCATGAGCGGTTAAGTATTCACTCATGGAGGTGGCGCTGTTTCTTGGAAGTCTTGCAAGCAGACCATCTTAACGAGGTCAACAATGGAAGCAGAACTCACAGCACTAGATACAGCTACGGTTGAAGCAGATTGGCTTCGCCGGCTCTTGAATGACTTGCCGGTTGTTGAGAAACCTGTATCGGGTGTCCTTATGAACTGCGACAATCAAACTGTGATCACGAAAGTGAGCAGTTCAAAGGATAACATGAAGTCATCAAGACACGTTCAAAGAAGGTTAAAATCTGTCAGGAAAATGAAAAACTCCGGAGTTATCATGTTGGATTATATCCAAACGTGTGAAAATCTGGCAGATCCTTTTACCAAGGGTCTATCACGTAATGTGATAGATAATGCATCGAGGGAGATGGGTATGAGACCCACAATATGAGTTGTTCACAGTGGTAACCTATTCTTTGTGATCGGAGATCCCGTAAATTAGATGTGGAAGACAAGCTGTTGGTCAACTGAGAGGAGAGTATCCTTACTATTCACAATACCACTCCATGAAGATGCAATACTCTCCTAATCTGCATGGCAGGTTGATGTGTATCTTAATGTGTTCTAAGTGGCTTACTTAAGCAGAGATGTTATCCTGCAGAACATCTTTTGAAGAACACACCTATATGAGTCTGATTGTTAAACGTCGCAATCTATGAGAGTAGGGTTCTCTCTAGTAAACTCATGAAAGGTCACGGAGTATGACGCATAAGCTCCACCCGCCGGGAAGACCCATGGTAGCCACGTATCGGTCAAAGCTTTATGTGAAGCTAGATTCGCAGAAAACTTGCAGTTCAAGGCCCAGTCCATTGTTCAAGTTGCTTACTAGTGTAGCATAGAGTTCTAGGTGGAAGTTCAACTTAATAGTCTCCACTGCAGTACCGGTATATAAAACAGTGTTTTGGAACCAAAGGCAAATTTCTGTGTGCCTCTGGGATCTGGTGGGGGATTGCTGGAATTTAGTCTATTTTGGGCAGCCCAATAACTATTTCAAAAATTCCTAATAAATCCTAGAGGCCCAGTTAGCCCATTTGTGCAAGGCAAGGGATACTACTAAAGTTTAGTCCCACATTGCTAGTTTAGTGGGAGTTGGACCTCCTTATAAGGGAGGTTCTTTCCCCACTTGTAGGAGCATGAGAACAAGAGGGATATCCACGCACGCTCCTCCTCCGCCGCCCGCCTCGTCACGACGCGCTG
>NW_025237508.1:0-2537 GCF_018294505.1 Triticum aestivum
CTTGCGACCCAGCACTAGCTCGACGGTGGTGGACTCCTCGCCTCCTTCCCGACCGGCCGCTTTTAGGTGCTACGAACACTCCACCAAGGTGGTTTGTTCTTCAGGTAAATAACTAAATATATATCTCTATAGTTTTATTTTCCTTTTACTTGTTATCGTCAAATCTGATCATGTCTCAATGACGCATTTTTAGAAATTAGATTAATACTGCCTCATTGGGTCGAATCACTGAATAAATGATTAGGTTGGTACAAGCAAACGAGGATAAACTTAAACCTATGCCTATGGTTCTATAGATACTGTGAAAATTAGAACCATACGACTAGAGTTGGCATTTTGGAGAAGTGACACTGGCCGTTAGAATGTTCAGCTCCCATGCCACTTAGATATCTGAGTACTATTTTTTTCAGAATTCCAGATTTGCAGGCACTGCAGTGACCTGGTTCAAATATTAAGTACATTCGACACAAGAATATCTGTAGCATAACTAATTCAATTCACCGGTCAATGATCAGTAAACACATGAGCACACTATGATCTTCATGTCGACAATTTCCGATGCTTCTTATTAGTTACTAACTATTACTATTCCAATCTGAAACATGAACACCAGTAGGAAAGGGAAATGTCACTCACTCTGGCTCTGCGGAGCGGCTCGATGTCCCATGAGACGTAGACCCCCATGCCGCCAGGGCCCTCGAGGAACTCGACCCCGTCTGCGATCATCATCCAAGCGTACCTGACCCGGTAGAAGTCAAGGTCCAACAATGTGTGAATGCCAAGGTCCAAGGATTATGTAATACTGAGAAAGGGGCAAGTTGTAACATGCTCATGTCTGTCCTATATTAGTAGAGATTGAATTGTGCTGCACTATTGCAATCTGTGCTCCTTTGGTGATGGATATATCGGTTCATGTACATTGTTATTTGTATATCTCACTTGCCTTGTATGGTACTCCCTCTATAAACAAATATAAGACGTTTTTAGGTCACTATTGTTATTGCAATCTGTGCTCCTTTAGTGACTTAAAACGTCTTGTATTAGTTTACAGAGGGAGTGCTATGCTACTATACTTTTGCCTTCCTTGGTGTGCATCAGGGATATGATTTGTTGATATCTTGATTCCAGATGGTTTATTATGTGATATGTGCTGCAATAGCTTTATGTGTGATATATACTCGTTTATCGAGTGTTCAGTACCTAATCTGAAGAGAAAGAGGATTTGCTATTGGGTACAGCTTTAGTGTTATGGTAGCTCTATCCATATCTGAATATCTACATTTGTTTAATGTCAGTAGCTAATCTAAAGAGATATTTTGCTATTGGTTATTGTTTGGTGGTTTCATAACCATATTTTGTGTTTTCAATATGCAGTCCTGCCGGGTGTTCTTTTTATGCTTCCTGATTCCTATGTTGAGTGAGAACAAGGACTATGGTGGTAAGCTTATTGCTTATGTGCTCTTTAGCCCATTGTGTTGTCGAATTTTATGCTAGCTGTTGGTAGGCCATACTTTACGATTTTCCTTAAAGTAGAATTGGTGAATCAGGTTTGCGATAGCTGATTCCAAGTGACTATTCCCTTCCAGTTAATCTTATCGATTTGATTCTACATAATGAAGCAATACCAGTTCTGTGCAAATTATGCACTCATTGCACAGTTGGATCCAATGGAGCACGGCGAAACAATTTTATTAATCAGTGTTAAGGTTGCAGTCATAAAATGATCCTTTTGGAAAGAATGATCCTTCCATCATGATTTGCTTGGCTTTCTATTCAAAGGCTCTATACCATTCTCAGACTGTTCACATGCCTCATGAATCATTACTTGTACAAGTCTAATTGCTCCTTTCATATCTGAACTATATACTACCCTTGTTCACATTTCTGTTCTCCATCAAGAAAATTTCAATAAATGTGATTTCTTTTTGTACCAGAGTAATTTTTTTAGAGAAAAGGTGTCGGCCGAGCCCGAGAAAAGGTTCGAACCTAACCCGGCTTTGAATTAACAAAGCCATCAACCGGCCAGGATTACAAGTAAGCGTACAACAAGTAAAGAAACAAGAAACGACAAAGATACAGAGAGCTGTAGCAGCTTACGACCTATTTGAGATACAGGCAAACAAGAGATGGTAATAGGAGCCTAGCCAAGATCACCAAGGTCAGACGCCCTGAGTAGTAGCCACACCAGCAGCAGGGTGAGGGCAGCAACAAACCAGCATCGACAACCAACAGCTCCTTGCCTACTCCCGCAGAACATGCCAAGGACAACAAGCCACTCGCTTCTACCTCCGAAGAAGACCACTCACTAGTAGAAAAAGGGTCATCTGTCCCGGTTGGTAAGGGCCTTTTGTCCCGGTTGTTGAACCGGGACTAAAGGGTCGTTACTAATGCCCTAGCCCTTTAGTCCCGGTTCTTACACGAACCGGGACGATGGGCCTCCACGTGGCCGGTGCGGCGAGCCCAGGAAGGAGGGCCTTTGGTCCCGGTTGGTGGCACTAACAGGGAGCAATAGGCATCCACGCGTCAGCATTTCAGGG
>NW_025237508.1:2547-3464 GCF_018294505.1 Triticum aestivum
AAACAAGAAACGACAAAGATACAGAGAGCTGTAGCAGCTTACGACCTATTTGAGATACAGGCAAACAAGAGATGGTAATAGGAGCCTAGCCAAGATCACCAAGGTCAGACGCCCTGAGTAGTAGCCACACCAGCAGCAGGGTGAGGGCAGCAAGAAACCAGCATCGACAACCAACAGCTCCTTGCCTACTCCCGCAGAACATGCCAAGGACAACAAGCCACTCGCTTCTACCTCCGAAGAAGACCACTCACTAGTAGAAAAAGGGTCATCTGTCCCGGTTGGTAAGGGCCTTTTGTCCCGGTTGTTGAACCGGGACTAAAGGGTCGTTACTAATGCCCTAGCCCTTTAGTCCCGGTTCTTACACGAACCGGGACGATGGGCCTCCACGTGGCCGGTGCGGCGAGCCCAGGCAGGAGGGCCTTTGGTCCCGGTTGGTGGCACTAACAGGGAGCAATAGGCATCCACGCGTCAGCATTTCAGGGGCTGTGGTTTTTGTTTTTTTTGAGGGGGAGGGGGTTTTGGGGGTTAATTTAGGTGTTTCATATATTGTGTTAGCTAGCTAATTAATAGAGAGAAGTGTCCTCTCTTATCTCCGTGCTTGGTTGACGCTATGTACTATATACGTATAGAGAGGACTAGACACGCTAGCTAGTAAGCAAATGAAGGAAACAGAAGATCGTCATGAACATATATATGCATACAGAGAGAAGTGATATCGACCACCTCTTCTTCTCCGAGAGATTGGTCGAACAACAAGTTCTCGTATATCTATCCGACACTACCGGCTACATATATACAATAATTATCTCTTACAATATAATCTCCTAATTATATATGAACACAGGGTCCACATAGTATTCTCTGTTTTCAGCGATCACGTGGTCAAGGAAGAATGCCGCCAATTCCTCTTGAATTGC
>NW_025237508.1:3474-4653 GCF_018294505.1 Triticum aestivum
GTTTCATATATTGTGTTAGCTAGCTAATTAATAGAGAGAAGTGTCCTCTCTTATCTCCGTGCTTGGTTGACGCTATGTACTATATACGTATAGAGAGGACTAGACACGCTAGCTAGTAAGCAAATGAAGGAAACAGAAGATCGTCATGAACATATATATGCATACAGAGAGAAGTGATATCGGCCACCTCTTCTTCTCCGAGAGATTGGTCGAACAACAAGTTCTCGTATATCTATCCGACACTACCGGCTACATATATACAATAATTATCTCTTACAATATAATATCCTAATTATATATGAAGACAGGGTCCACATAGTATTCTCTGTTTTCAGCGATCACGTGGTCAAGGAAGAATGCCGCCAATTCCTCTTGAATTGCTCGCATACGATCTGGTGGTAGGAGTTCATCCCGCATCCGAAAGATCTAATTTGAAGAAGGGGTCAATACACACACACACACACACACATATATATATGAATAAATGAAACTCAACACAAATGATGGTAATAGAATAAAATTGTGAATATTATTGCTTACACACTTCATATTGTTCGTCAGAGTAGCCCCGCTCACAGGTCGTGTAGCGGATGGATTCGCAAACGTAGTATCCACAGAAATCATTCCCTTGTTCCTGCCACAACCACTTTACAAGAAATATAGGTCAAACAAATTGAGAAGCAAGCATGCTAAATTGTATTGATGAAACTAGCGCTTGAATCACTAGGAGATGCGAGGAACATGCTACTATAGTACTTATTTTCGGGTGTCTAAATTGCAGCTTCTTCGGCAGTCCCGGAGCTTTTTTGGTGAATTTTCTCCAAACCCTGCCAGACAAAGAAAACAATTACTTGATATCAGGAAATGAACAAAGTTGCTGATATGGTGGATAATGATCGATTTAACTTACTTCTCGAGCATTTGAGTCATGTCCGCATAGTCCTGGGGATCTTTTCGTCTCGAGTCTAAGACGGTTACTAGTCCCTGCTCAAGCTTAATCTCTAGGAGAATATAGTGGAAGCTGTGCACGCATGCATAAGTCATCAATTACATTACTATAACCTGGACTAATAAGGGAAACCAAATATGCACAAGACAGTAACACTCACTTGAAGTTGTAAGGAAAGAGTATTATATCTTTGTTTTCATTTATTACCAACGATCGTAGCAAGTTGGCCT
>NW_025237509.1:0-594 GCF_018294505.1 Triticum aestivum
CATGGGAGGTATGCCAACAAATAGAGGAGTGAAACCTCCAACTGAGAAGAACCGGCATAACCTCTAACATCGAAAACATCATAGAAGATGCGAGTGTACTCCGTTTTCGAGGAACTCAAGCTTGTCACCAAGATGACCATAAGCTCCAAAACTCACAAAGAGAAGAACCAAACAAGAACTGATAATATAGTAAGAAGAGGCAGGGGAGGTATGCCAACAAATAGAGGAGTGAAACCTCCAACTGAGAAGAACCGGCATAACCTCCAACATCGAAAACATCATAGAAGATGCGAGTGAACTCCGTTTTCGATGAACTTGAGCTTGTCACCAAGATGACCATAAGCTCCAAAACTCACAAAGAGAAGAACCAAACAAGAACCGATAATATAGTAAGAAGAGGCAGGGGAGGTATACCAACACATACAGGAGTGAAACCTCCAACCGAGAAGAACCGGCATAACCTCCAACATCGAAAACATCATAGAAGATGTGAGTGAACTCCGTTTTCGATGAACTCGAGCTTGTCACCAAGATGACCATAAGATGCAAAACTCACAAAGAGAAGAACCAAACAAGAACCAATAATATATTAAG
>NW_025237509.1:1767-4652 GCF_018294505.1 Triticum aestivum
ATGCCAACAAATAGAGGAGTGAAACCTCCAACTGAGAAGATTCAGCATAACCTCCAACATCGAAAACATCATAGAAGATGCGAGTGAACTCCATTTTTGATGAACTCGAGCTTGTCACCAAGATGACCATAAGCTCCAAACCTCACAAAGAGAAGAACCAAACAAAAACCAATAATATAGTAAGAAGAGGCAGGGGAGGTATGCCAACAAATAGAGGAGTGAAACCTCCAACTGAGAAGAACCGGCATAACCTCCAACATCGAAAACATCATACAAGATGCGAGTGAACTCTGTTTTCGATGAACTCGAGCTTGTCACCAAGATGACCATAAGCTCCAAAACTCACAAAGAGAAGAACCAAACAAGAACCGATAATATAGTAAGAAGAGGCAGGGGAGTCATGCCACCAAATACAGGAGTGAAACCTCCAACCGAAAAATAACCGGTATAACATCCAACATCGAAAACATCATAGAAGATGTGAGTGAACTCCGTTTTCGATGAACTCGAGCTTGTCACCAAGATGAACATAAGCTCCAAAACTCACAAAGAGAAGAACCAAACAAGAACCAATAATATATTAAGAAGAGGCAGGGGAGGTATGCCAACACATACAGGAGTGAAACCTCCAACTAAGAAGAACCGGCATAACCTCCAACATCGAAAACATCATAGAAGATGCGAGTGAACTCCGTTTTCTATGAACTCGAGCTTGTCACCAAGATGACCATAAGCTCCAAAACTCACAAAGAGAAGAATCAAACAAGAACCGATAATATAGTAAGACGAGGCATGGGAGGTATGCCAACAAATAGAGGAGTGAAACCTCCAACCAAGAAGAACCGGCATAACCTCCAACATCGAAAACATCATAGAAGATGCGAGTGAACTCTGTTTTCAATGAACTCGAGGTTGTCACCAAGATGACCATAAGCTCCAAAACTCACAAAGAGAAGAACCAAACAAGAACCGATAATATAGTAAGAAGAGGCAGGGGAGGTATGCCAACAAATAGAGGAGTGAAACCTCCAACTGAGAAGAACCGGCATAACCTCCAACATCGAAAACATCATAGAAGATGCGAGTGAACTCTGTTTTCGATGAACTTGAGCTTGTCACCAAGATGACCATAAGCTCCAAAACTCACATAGAGAAGAACCAAAGAAGAACCGATAATAAAGTTAGAAGAGGCAGGGGAGGTATGCCAACAAATAGAGGAGTGAAACCTCCAACTGAGAAGAACCGGCATAACCTCCAACATCAAAAACATCATAGAAGATGCGAGTGAACTCTGTTTTCGATGAACTCGAGCTTGTCACCAAGATGACCATAAGCTCCAAAACTCACAAAGAGAAGAACCAAACAAGAACTGATAATATAGGAAGAAGAGGCAGGGGAGGTATGCCAACAAATAGAGGAGTGAAACCTCCAACCGAGAAGAAGAGGCATAACCTCCAACATCGAAAACATCATAGAAGATGCGAGTGAACTCTTTTTTCGATGAACTCGAGCTTGTCACCAAGATGACCATAAGCTCCAAAACTCACAAAGAGAAGAACCAGACAAGAACCGATAGTATAGTAAGAAGAGGAAGGGGAGGTATGCCAACACATACAGGAGTGAAACCTCCAACTGAGAAGAACCGGCATAACCTTCAACATCGAAAACATCATAGAAGATGCGAGTGAACTCCGTTTTCGATGAACTCGAGCTTGTCACCAAGATGACCATAAGCTCCAAAAGTCACAAAGAGAAGAACCAAATAAGAACCGATAATATAGTAAGAAGAGGCATGGGGGGTATGCCAACAAATAGAGGAGTGAAACCTCCAACTGAGAAGAACCGACATAACCTCTAACATCGAAAACATCATAGAAGATGCGAGTGAACTCCGTTTTCTATGAACTCAAGCTTGTCACCAAGATGACCATAAGCTCCAAAACTCACAAAGAGAAGAACCAAACAAGAAACGATAATATAGTAAGAAGAGGCATGGGAGGTATTCCAACAAATAGATGAGTGAAACCTCCAACTGAGAAGAACCGGCATAACCTCTAACATCGAAAACATCATAGAAGATGCGAGTGAACTCCGTTTTCGATGAACTCGAGCTTGTCACCAAGATGACCATAAGCTCCAAAACTCACAAAGAGAAGAACCAAACAAGAACCAATAATATAGTAAGAAGAGGCAGGGGAGGTATGCCAGCACATACAGGAGTGAAACCTCCAACCGAGAAGAACCGACATAACCTCCAACATCGAAAACATCATAGAAGATGTGAGTGAACTCCGTTTTCGATGAACTCGAGCTTATCACCAAGATGACCATAAGCTCCAAAACTCACAAAGAGAAGAACCAAACAAGAACCAATAATATATTAAGAAGAGGCAGGGGAGGTATGCCGACAAATAGAGGAGTGAAACCTCCAACTGAGAAGAACCGGCATAACCTCCAACATCAAAAACATCATAGAAGATGCGAGTGAACTCCATTTTCGATGAACTCGAGCTTGTCACCAAGATGACCATAAGCTCCAAAACTCACAAAGAGAAGAACAAAACAAGAAACGATAATATAGTAAGAAGAGGCATGGGAGGTATGCCAACAAATAGAGGAGTGAAACCTCCAACTGAGAAGAACCGACATAACCTCTAACATCGAAAACATCATAGAAGATGCAAGTGAACTCCGTTTTCGATGAACTCAAGCTCGTCACCAAGATGACCATAAGCTCCAAAACTCACAAAGAGAAGAACCAAACAAGGACCGATAATATAGTAAGAGGAGGCAGGGGAGGTATGCCAACAAATAGAGGAGTGAAACCTCCAAGTGAGAAGAACCGACATAACCTCCAACATCGAAAACATCATAGAAGATGCGAG
>NW_025237510.1:0-4652 GCF_018294505.1 Triticum aestivum
GAGAGAGAGAGAGAGAGAGAGATCAAACACATAGCTACTGGTACATACCCTCAGCCACGAGGGTGAACTACTCCCTCCTCCGGTGATGGATCCCCCCTCCGGCAGGGCACCGAAACGGTGTCTAGATTGGTTTTTCATGGCTCTGGAGACTTGTGGCGGTGGAACTCCCGATCTAGGTTTCTTTTTGGGGGTTTCTGTAATTATATGAATTTTTGGTGCCGGTTCCACGTCAGGGGGGTCTCCGAGTCAGCCATGAGGTAGGGGCACGCTCCCTGGGGGGGCACCCCCCACCCTCGTGGATGAATCGGGACTCTTCTGGCCCGACTATTTTGCTTTGGGGGCTTCTTCTAGTCCATAAAAAATCTCCATAAATTGGCAGGTCAATTGGACTCCGTTTGGTAATCCTTTTCGGTAGAACTCAAAAACAAGGAAAAAACAGAAACTGGCACTGGGCTCTAGGTTAATAGGTTAGTCCCAAAAATCATATAAAATAGCATCTAAATGCATATCAAACATCCAAGATAGTTAATATAATAGCATGGAACAATCAAAAATTATAGATACGTTTGGAGACATATCAAGCATCCCCAAGCTTAATTCCTGCTCGTCCTCGAGTAGGTAAATGATAAAAATCAATGTAATCTTCTTTATTGTGGCAAGAATATTGAGATCCATAAGATTCAAAACAAAAGTTTAATATTGACATAAAAATAATAATACTTCAAGCATGCTAACAAAGCTATTATGTCTTCTCAAAATAACATGGCGAAAGAAAGTTTATCCCTACAAAATCATATAGTCTGGCTTTGCTCCATCTTCATCACACAAAATATTCATATCATGCAAAACCCCGGTTTCAGACAAGCAATTGTTTCACACTTTAGTATTCTCAAAAAAATTACAACTTTCATGCAATACATGAGCATGAACCATGGACATGGCACTATAGGTGGAATAGAATTATGGTTGTGGAGAAGACAAAAAAGAGAAGATAGTCTCACATCAACTAGGGGTATCAACGGGCTATGGAGATGCCCATCAATAGATATCGAGTAGGGATTGCCATGCAACAGATGCACTAGAGCTGCAAGTGTATGAAAGCTCAAAAAGGAACTAAGTGGGTGTGCATCCAACTCGCTTGCTCACGAAAACCTAGGGCGATTTGAGGAAGCCAATCATTGAAATATACAAGCCAAGTTCTATAATGAAAAATTCCCGCTAGTATCTGAAAGTGACAATAATGGAGACTCTCCATCATGAAGATCATGGTGCTACCTTGAAGAACAAGTGTGGTAAAAGGATAGTAGCATTGCCCCTTCTCTCATTTTCTCTCATTTTTTTAATTATTTTTTTGTTTCTTTGTTCGGGCCTTCTCATTTTTTGGCCTCTTTTTTTATTTATTTTTATTTTTTTCGTTCGGAGTCTCATCCCGACTTGTGGGGTAATCATAGTCTCCATCATCCTTTCCTCACTGGGACAATGCTCTAATAATGAGGATCAACACACTTTTATTTACTTACAACTCAAGAATTACAACTAAATACTTAGAATAAAATATGACTCTATGTGAATGCCTCCGGCAGTGTACCGGGATGTGCAATGAATCAAGAGTGACATGTATGAAAGAATTATGAATGGTGGCTTTGCCGCAAATACGATGTCAACTACATGATCATGCAAAGCAATATGACAATGACGGAACGTGTCATAATAAACGGAATGGTGGAAAGTTGCATGGCAATATATCTCGGAAAGGCGATGGAAATGCCATAATAGGTAGGTATGGTGGCTGTTTTGAGGAAGGTATATGGTTGGTGTATGGTACCGGCAAAAGTATTGCGCACAAGAGAGGCTAGCAATGGTGGAAAGGTGAGAGTGCGTATAATCCATGGACTCAACATTAGTCATAAAGAACTCACATACTTACTGCAAAAATCTATAAGTCATGAAAACCAAGCACTACGCGCGTGCTCCTAGGGGAAGGGTTGGTAGGAGTTAACCATCACGCGATTACGACCACCACACAAAGGATGACAGTCAATAAATAATTCATGCTCTGACTTCATCACATAATGGTTCACCATTTGTGCATGCTATGGGAATCACAAACTTTAACACAAGTATCTCTCAAATTCACAACTACTCCACTAGCATGACTCTAATATGACCATATTCATATCTCAAAACAATCACAAAGAATCAAACTTCTCATAGTATTCAACCCCTATGCATACATTCACAAGGTCACAGAACCCGCAAGTCGATCACCAAAACATACATAAAGTAAATCACGTGAATATCCAATTGTCACCACATATAAGCACATGCAAGACATATATCAAGTGTTTTCAAATCCTTAAAGATTCAATCCGAAAAGATAACTTCAAAGGGAAAACATAATCCATTACAAGAAGGTAGAGGGGGAGAAACATAATATGATCCAACTATAATACCAAATCTCATGATACATCAAGATTGTGCCATATCAAGAACATGAGAGAGAGAGAGATATAAAACACATAGCTACTCATACATAACCTCAGCCCCGAGGGTGAACTATTCCCTCCTCATCATGGAGACCGCCGGGATGATGAAGATGGCCACCGGTGATGGATCCCCCCTCCGGAAGGGTGCTGGAACAGGGTCTAGATTGGTTTTTTGTGGCTCTGGAGGCTTGCGGCAGCGGAACTCCCAATCTAGGTTTCATTTTGGGGGTTTCTGTATTTAAAGGAATTTTTGGTGTCGGTTTCACGTCAGGGGGGTCTCCGAGCCAGCCATGAGGTAGGGGCACGCTCCCTGGGGGGTAAGGCGCACCCCACCCTTGTGGATGACTCAGGACTCTTTTAGCCCAACTCTTTTGCTTTGGAGGCTTCTTCTGGTTCATAAAAATCTCCGTAAATTGATAGTTCAATTGGACTCCGTTTAGTATTCCTTTTCTGTAACACTCAAAAACAAGGAAAAACAGAAACTGGCACTGGGCTCTAGGTTAATATGTTATTCCCAAATATCACATAAAATAGCATATAAATGCATATAAAACATCCAAGATAGATAATATGATAGCATGGAACAATCAAAAATTATAGATATGTTGGAGACGTATCAAGCACCTACGGTCTCCCTGCAGCCCCTCCGCCGCCCTCGCCGGCCCTGCCGCCGGCACCTTGAGACTAAGCGCTCCTCGCCGCGCTACGCATTGCGCCTACGCCGAACAACTACACTGAAGGCGGTGATTGGTACATGGACACCAGGATTACGACTGACATGTTTGCTCATCCTGGTAATCTTGCCTCCTTCACTCCCTTCTCCACCGACCGCCGCATCATTGTCGGTGACGGTTCCACAATCCCTATCACCCATGTCGGGCACACTTCTTTTCCTTCTAATTCCATGCCTATTAATTTGTCTAACATACTTGTGTCACCTCATCTTATTAAGAACCTCGTTTTCGTTCAGTGTTTAACTCATGAAATTCCTGTTACTGTTGAATTTGACGAGCTTGGTTTTTGTGTCAAGGATACTCGAACCAGGATGGTACTTCACCGATGTGACAGCTTCGACGAGCTCTATCTCATGCATCCGCCGTCCACCTCCACCAACACACCGGTTGCTCTCTCCGTCGGCGTTGATCTCTGGCACGCTTGTTTGGGCCATCCCAACCCCGTCACACTTTGTCATATTCTTAGGTCTTTCAGTTTCAGTTGTAATAAGATAGAGGATCACACCTGGCATGCCTTCGTGTTAGCAAACATGTTCGCCTCCAGTTTAATAACTCCACCACCATAACATGTTCACCCTCAGTTGATTCATGGCGATGTGTGGACCTCTTTGGTTCCTTGTAATTCGGGTTATTTATATTGTCTCATTATCCTTGATGATTATTCTCACTATGTGTGGATGTTTCCTTTAGGACGAAAGTCAGATGAACTCTCCACTTTGATGGCTTTTTACTCCTATGTCAGCATGCAGTTTGGGCGACCCATCCCTGCTATTCAGACTGACAATGGAAAAGAGATAGACAACCTTGCTTTCTGCAATTTTTTGTCGCACCACGACATAGTTTTTCGTCTCACATGCACGTATACTTCACAACAGAACGGTCGAGCCGGACGCACTCGCTAATACTTCACTTCTCCTTAACCTTCGCCCTTGCCGCCCACTGTGGAACTATGCACCTCACCATATTTTCTTCGGTACGCCACCATCTCATGATGTCTTGCATATTTTCGGGTGCCTTTGCTATCCTAGCACTGTCGACTCTGCTCCTCACAAACTCGCACCTCGTTCTGTCGCTTGCATCTTCATCAGCTACCCCTCCAACTCCAAGGGATATCAGTGCTATGATCCCGTCCCCACCATGTGTTCACTTCCCGGCACTTTTACTTTGATGAGCATGTGTTTCCGTTCAGCAGGTACCCCCGGCTGTTCCTCCCGCCACCGGTGACGCGGGCTCCTCGATGCCTCTCCTAGGGCGCTCGTGCGCCTCTCTTGGCCTGCCTCTGGATTTGAGGCGCGCCCCCGGCCCGCATGCGGTGCCTCCTACAACCGCGACGCTGGCGCCCCCGACATCCATGACGTTGGCGCCAGCGGCCCCCGCGGCCCCCTCGGCACCCGCGGCCCCTGCGGCCCCCTAAGAGCCCACGCCCCCCCCC
>NW_025237511.1:0-4652 GCF_018294505.1 Triticum aestivum
GAGAGAGAGAGAGAGAGAGAGATCAAACACATAGCTACTGGTACATACCCTCAGCCACGAGGGTGAACTACTCCCTCCTCCGGTGATGGATCCCCCCTCCGGCAGGGCACCGAAACGGTGTCTAGATTGGTTTTTCATGGCTCTGGAGACTTGTGGCGGTGGAACTCCCGATCTAGGTTTCTTTTTGGGGGTTTCTGTAATTATATGAATTTTTGGTGCCGGTTCCACGTCAGGGGGGTCTCCGAGTCAGCCATGAGGTAGGGGCACGCTCCCTGGGGGGGCACCCCCCACCCTCGTGGATGAATCGGGACTCTTCTGGCCCGACTATTTTGCTTTGGGGGCTTCTTCTAGTCCATAAAAAATCTCCATAAATTGGCAGGTCAATTGGACTCCGTTTGGTAATCCTTTTCGGTAGAACTCAAAAACAAGGAAAAAACAGAAACTGGCACTGGGCTCTAGGTTAATAGGTTAGTCCCAAAAATCATATAAAATAGCATCTAAATGCATATCAAACATCCAAGATAGTTAATATAATAGCATGGAACAATCAAAAATTATAGATACGTTTGGAGACATATCAAGCATCCCCAAGCTTAATTCCTGCTCGTCCTCGAGTAGGTAAATGATAAAAATCAATGTAATCTTCTTTATTGTGGCAAGAATATTGAGATCCATAAGATTCAAAACAAAAGTTTAATATTGACATAAAAATAATAATACTTCAAGCATGCTAACAAAGCTATTATGTCTTCTCAAAATAACATGGCGAAAGAAAGTTTATCCCTACAAAATCATATAGTCTGGCTTTGCTCCATCTTCATCACACAAAATATTCATATCATGCAAAACCCCGGTTTCAGACAAGCAATTGTTTCACACTTTAGTATTCTCAAAAAAATTACAACTTTCATGCAATACATGAGCATGAACCATGGACATGGCACTATAGGTGGAATAGAATTATGGTTGTGGAGAAGACAAAAAAGAGAAGATAGTCTCACATCAACTAGGGGTATCAACGGGCTATGGAGATGCCCATCAATAGATATCGAGTAGGGATTGCCATGCAACAGATGCACTAGAGCTGCAAGTGTATGAAAGCTCAAAAAGGAACTAAGTGGGTGTGCATCCAACTCGCTTGCTCACGAAAACCTAGGGCGATTTGAGGAAGCCAATCATTGAAATATACAAGCCAAGTTCTATAATGAAAAATTCCCGCTAGTATCTGAAAGTGACAATAATGGAGACTCTCCATCATGAAGATCATGGTGCTACCTTGAAGAACAAGTGTGGTAAAAGGATAGTAGCATTGCCCCTTCTCTCATTTTCTCTCATTTTTTTAATTATTTTTTTGTTTCTTTGTTCGGGCCTTCTCATTTTTTGGCCTCTTTTTTTATTTATTTTTATTTTTTTCGTTCGGAGTCTCATCCCGACTTGTGGGGTAATCATAGTCTCCATCATCCTTTCCTCACTGGGACAATGCTCTAATAATGAGGATCAACACACTTTTATTTACTTACAACTCAAGAATTACAACTAAATACTTAGAATAAAATATGACTCTATGTGAATGCCTCCGGCAGTGTACCGGGATGTGCAATGAATCAAGAGTGACATGTATGAAAGAATTATGAATGGTGGCTTTGCCGCAAATACGATGTCAACTACATGATCATGCAAAGCAATATGACAATGACGGAACGTGTCATAATAAACGGAATGGTGGAAAGTTGCATGGCAATATATCTCGGAAAGGCGATGGAAATGCCATAATAGGTAGGTATGGTGGCTGTTTTGAGGAAGGTATATGGTTGGTGTATGGTACCGGCAAAAGTATTGCGCACAAGAGAGGCTAGCAATGGTGGAAAGGTGAGAGTGCGTATAATCCATGGACTCAACATTAGTCATAAAGAACTCACATACTTACTGCAAAAATCTATAAGTCATGAAAACCAAGCACTACGCGCGTGCTCCTAGGGGAAGGGTTGGTAGGAGTTAACCATCACGCGATTACGACCACCACACAAAGGATGACAGTCAATAAATAATTCATGCTCTGACTTCATCACATAATGGTTCACCATTTGTGCATGCTATGGGAATCACAAACTTTAACACAAGTATCTCTCAAATTCACAACTACTCCACTAGCATGACTCTAATGTGACCATATTCATATCTGAAAACAATCACAAAGAATCAAACTTCTCATAGTATTCAACCCCTATGCATACATTCACAAGGTCACAGAACCCGCAAGTCGATCACCAAAACATACATAAAGTAAATCACGTGAATATCCAATTGTCACCACATATAAGCACATGCAAGACATATATCAAGTGTTTTCAAATCCTTAAAGATTCAATCCGAAAAGATAACTTCAAAGGGAAAACATAATCCATTACAAGAAGGTAGAGGGGGAGAAACATAATATGATCCAACTATAATACCAAATCTCATGATACATCAAGATTGTGCCATATCAAGAACATGAGAGAGAGAGAGATATAAAACACATAGCTACTCATACATAACCTCAGCCCCGAGGGTGAACTATTCCCTCCTCATCATGGAGACCGCCGGGATGATGAAGATGGCCACCGGTGATGGATCCCCCCTCCGGAAGGGTGCTGGAACAGGGTCTAGATTGGTTTTTTGTGGCTCTGGAGGCTTGCGGCAGCGGAACTCCCAATCTAGGTTTCATTTTGGGGGTTTCTGTATTTAAAGGAATTTTTGGTGTCGGTTTCACGTCAGGGGGGTCTCCGAGCCAGCCATGAGGTAGGGGCACGCTCCCTGGGGGGTAAGGCGCACCCCACCCTTGTGGATGACTCAGGACTCTTTTAGCCCAACTCTTTTGCTTTGGAGGCTTCTTCTGGTTCATAAAAATCTCCGTAAATTGATAGTTCAATTGGACTCCGTTTAGTATTCCTTTTCTGTAACACTCAAAAACAAGGAAAAACAGAAACTGGCACTGGGCTCTAGGTTAATATGTTATTCCCAAATATCACATAAAATAGCATATAAATGCATATAAAACATCCAAGATAGATAATATGATAGCATGGAACAATCAAAAATTATAGATATGTTGGAGACGTATCAAGCACCTACGGTCTCCCTGCAGCCCCTCCGCCGCCCTCGCCGGCCCTGCCGCCGGCACCTTGAGACTAAGCGCTCCTCGCCGCGCTACGCATTGCGCCTACGCCGAACAACTACACTGAAGGCGGTGATTGGTACATGGACACCAGGATTACGACTGACATGTTTGCTCATCCTGGTAATCTTGCCTCCTTCACTCCCTTCTCCACCGACCGCCGCATCATTGTCGGTGACGGTTCCACAATCCCTATCACCCATGTCGGGCACACTTCTTTTCCTTCTAATTCCATGCCTATTAATTTGTCTAACATACTTGTGTCACCTCATCTTATTAAGAACCTCGTTTTCGTTCAGTGTTTAACTCATGAAATTCCTGTTACTGTTGAATTTGACGAGCTTGGTTTTTGTGTCAAGGATACTCGAACCAGGATGGTACTTCACCGATGTGACAGCTTCGACGAGCTCTATCTCATGCATCCGCCGTCCACCTCCACCAACACACCGGTTGCTCTCTCCGTCGGCGTTGATCTCTGGCACGCTTGTTTGGGCCATCCCAACCCCGTCACACTTTGTCATATTCTTAGGTCTTTCAGTTTCAGTTGTAATAAGATAGAGGATCACACCTGGCATGCCTTCGTGTTAGCAAACATGTTCGCCTCCAGTTTAATAACTCCACCACCATAACATGTTCACCCTCAGTTGATTCATGGCGATGTGTGGACCTCTTTGGTTCCTTGTAATTCGGGTTATTTATATTGTCTCATTATCCTTGATGATTATTCTCACTATGTGTGGATGTTTCCTTTAGGACGAAAGTCAGATGAACTCTCCACTTTGATGGCTTTTTACTCCTATGTCAGCATGCAGTTTGGGCGACCCATCCCTGCTATTCAGACTGACAATGGAAAAGAGATAGACAACCTTGCTTTCTGCAATTTTTTGTCGCACCACGACATAGTTTTTCGTCTCACATGCACGTATACTTCACAACAGAACGGTCGAGCCGGACGCACTCGCTAATACTTCACTTCTCCTTAACCTTCGCCCTTGCCGCCCACTGTGGAACTATGCACCTCACCATATTTTCTTCGGTACGCCACCATCTCATGATGTCTTGCATATTTTCGGGTGCCTTTGCTATCCTAGCACTGTCGACTCTGCTCCTCACAAACTCGCACCTCGTTCTGTCGCTTGCATCTTCATCAGCTACCCCTCCAACTCCAAGGGATATCAGTGCTATGATCCCGTCCCCACCATGTGTTCACTTCCCGGCACTTTTACTTTGATGAGCATGTGTTTCCGTTCAGCAGGTACCCCCGGCTGTTCCTCCCGCCACCGGTGACGCGGGCTCCTCGATGCCTCTCCTAGGGCGCTCGTGCGCCTCTCTTGGCCTGCCTCTGGATTTGAGGCGCGCCCCCGGCCCGCATGCGGTGCCTCCTACAACCGCGACGCTGGCGCCCCCGACATCCATGACGTTGGCGCCAGCGGCCCCCGCGGCCCCCTCGGCACCCGCGGCCCCTGCGGCCCCCTAAGAGCCCACGCCCCCCCCC
>NW_025237512.1:0-4650 GCF_018294505.1 Triticum aestivum
GAAAGGCTTCCCTTTAGTCCTGGTTCATGCCACCAACCGGGACCAATTAATTGCCTATATACACCCCGCGAGCAGAGCACTCTCACTGCTCTGTTTTTCGTGGCCGGCGAGGAGAGAGCTTTGTGGTGCTCTAGCTCACCTCCTATGCACACGAGGTGTTCGATGGAATGCCCGAGCCACACTACTTAAGCTTTCTCCTCTCCAAGCTCCACCTCCAAGCTCCATTTTTCTCAATATTTGTCTAGGTTTAGCGGTCCATCACGTCCCGTCCCCGTCTTCACCGCCGTCGATCGCCCGCGCCGATCTCATCGCCGGCACCACCGTGGTGAGCCTCTTGTTCTTATCTTCTTTCTGAAAGGAAAAAAACTCTTACTTGTATGTTTATATAAATACTTGTATAATTTTCTTACTTTTATTATTGCATCTTATATAGTGCGATGGTTTTGGTATCCGCCCCCGTCGGCCCTCGTCTTGTCTATGATTCAGATGTGGTATATATATTATCTTTTCATAACTATTGGTTCATTTATCTTTTGGTATCCGGCCCCGTCGGCCCTCGTCTTGTTGAACCGGAAATTCCAGCCGACCCTATTATCGAGAGGTTAAATTTAGTTGAAGAAGAAAACAATTTGTTGAAGGAAAAAAATAGAAAAATTGAGGAGGAGAAGATGATATTGGAGTTGCATGTTGCGGATGTCGTCGATGATCACAAGATCAAGATGGATGCAATGCGCTTGAAGATTAGAAAGATTAGAAAATATGCCATTCATACCGAGGCTTGGTATCATTATGCCATTGGATCAGTTGTTACATTGGTTGCTATTATGATCACATTTGTTTTCGCATTGAAATGTTTTACATAGTTTCAGTGTATGGTTTAATTAATTTAGATGCTCTGCAGAGATTTATGTTGTTAGATGAGAACTATGTATGTACTTTGGTTTTAATGTGATGATGAACTTCTATTAATTTGGTCACTTAATTATCTATTCATGATGTTCTGTAATGATTTTTGACACACATAATTATATATAATTCACGCAGATGAACCGGCAATGGATGTACGGTTCAAGACACACGTCCGAGTACATTAAGGGCGTGCATGATTTTCTCGAAGTGGCTGAGGCAAACAAGCAGAATGGTTTTATGTGTTGTCCATGCCCTATATGTGGGAATACGAAGTCTTACTCTGACCGTAAAATCCTCCACACCCACCTGCTTTACAAGGGTTTCATGCCACACTATAATGTTTGGACGAGGCACGGAGAAATAGGGGTTATGATGGAAGATAGCAAAGAAGAAGAGTACGATGACAACTATGTGCCCCCTGAATACGGTGATGGTACTGAACATCAAGAGGAACCAGACGATGTGCACAATGATGCTGCAACGGGCGAAGCTGCTGAAGATCAAGAGGAACCAGACGATGTGCCCGATGATGATGATCTCCGCCGGGTCATTGTCGATGCAAGGACGCAATGCGAAAGTCAAAAGGAGAAGCTGAAGTTCGATCGCATGTTAGAGGACCACAAAAAAGGGTTGTACCCCATTTGCGAAGATGGCAACACAAAGCTCTGTACCATACTGGAATTGCTGCAGTGGAAGGCAGAGAATGTTGTGCCTGACAAAGGATTTGAGAAGCTACTGAAAATATTGAAGAAGAAGCTTCCAAAGGATAACGAATTGCCCGACAGTACATACGCAGCAAAGAAGGTATGCCCTCTAGGATTGGAGGTGCAGAAGATACATGCATGCCCTAATGACTGCATCCTCTTCCGTGGTGCGTACAAGGATCTGAACACATGCCCGATATGCGGTGCATTACGGTATAAGATCAGACGAGATGACCCTGGTGATGTTGACGGCGAGCCCCCCAGGAAGAGGGTTCCTGCGAAGGTGATGTGGTATGCTCCTATAATACCACGGTTGAAACGTCTTTTAAGAAACAGAGAGCATGCCAAGTTGATGCGATGGCACAGTGAGGACCGCCAGAAAGACGGGAAGTTGAGAGCACCCGCTGACGGGTCGCAGTGGAGAAAAATCGAGAGAAAGTACTGGGATGAGTTTGCAACTGAGCCAAGGAACGTATGGTTTGCTTTAAGCGCGGATGGCATTAATCCTTTCGGGGAGCAGAGCAGCAATCACAGCACCTGGCCCGTGACTCTATGTATGTATAACCTTCCTCCTTGGATGTGCATGAAGCGGAAGTTCATTATGATGCCAGTTCTCATCCAAGGCCCTAAGCAACCCGGCAACGACATTGATGTGTACCTCAGGCCATTAGTTGAAGAACTTTTACAGCTGTGGAATGGAAACGGTGTACGTACGTGGGATGAGCACAAACAGGAGGAATTTAACCTAAAGGCGTTGCTGTTCTTGACCATCAACGATTGGCCCGCTCTCAGTAACCTTTCAGGACAAACAAACAAGGGATACCACGCATGCACACACTTTTTACTTGACACCGATAGTATATAACTGGCAAGCTGCAGGAAGAATGCATACCTGGGCCATCGTTGATTTCTTCCAACCAACATCAATGTCGAAAGAAAGGCAAGCATTTCAAAGACGAGGCAGATCACCGGAAGAAGCCCTCCATGTGTACCGGTGATCACGTACTTGCTATGGTCAATGATTTACACGTAATTTTCGGAAAGGGTCCCGGCGCACTAGCTGTTCCGAGTGACGCTGGGGGACACGCACCCATGTGGAAGAAGAAATCTATATTTTGGGACCTACCCTACTGGAAAGACCTACAGGTCCGATCTTCGATCAACATGATGCACGTGATGAAGGAATAATAAATATGGCAGAGAAAAACTTTCAGAACCTAAAGTCTCATGACTGCCACGTGATTATGATGCAACTGCTTCCGGTTGCATTGAGGGGGCTTCTACCGGAAAATGTCCGATTAGCCATTGTGAAGCTATGTGCATTCCTCAATGCAATATCTCAGAAGGTGATCGATCCAGAAATCATACCAAGGCTAAGGAGTGATGTGGTGCAATGTCTTGTCAGTTTCGAGCTGGTGTTCCCACCATCCTTCTTCAATATCATGACGCACGTCCTAGTTCATCTAGTTGACGAGATTGTCATTCTGGGCCCCGTATTTCTACACAATATGTACCCCTTTGAGAGGTTTATAGGAGTCCTAAAGAAATATGTCCGTAACCGCACTAGGCCAGAAGGAAGCATCTCCATGGGCATCAAACAGAGGATGTCATCGGGTTTTGTGTTGACTTCATTCCTGGCCTTAACAAGATAGGTCTCCATAAATCGCGGTATGAGGGGAGACTGACTGGAAAAGGCGGGCTTGGAAGGGACTCAATAATATGCAGGGACGGATATTCTTGGTCTCAAGCACACTACACACTTCTACAGAACTCTACCTTGGTGACCCCGTATGTCAATGAACACAAGAACAGTCTGCGCTCCAAACACCCGGAGCAGTGCAACGACTAGATTACATGTGAACACATCAGGACTTTTAGCAGTTGGTTGGAAGCACGTATCAGAGGTGACAACACTGTTTGTGATGACCTGTACTTGTTGTACAGGGGACCATCTTTGACTGTATTGATTTGGAAAGGATACGAGATAAACGGGAATACATTTTACACGATTGACCAAGATCAGAAGAGCACCAACCAAAACAGCGGTGTCCGCTTTGATGCAAAAACCGAGAGGGGAAAGGACACATATTATGGTTACATAGTGGACATATGGGAACTTGACTACGGAATAGATTTTAAGGTCCCTTTGTTTAAGTGCAAATGGGTCAATCTGTCAGGAGGTGGGGTACAGGTAGACCCACAGTACGGAATGACAACAGTGGATCTGAAAAATCTTGGGTACACTGACGAACCATTCGTCCTAGCCAATGATGTGGCACAGGTTATCTATGTGAAGGACATGTCTACCAGGCCGAGAAAGAGAAAAGATAAGGGAGCGAATACATCATACGATGAGCCAAAGCGCCACATAGTTCTTTCAGGAAAAAGGAACATCGTGGGAGTGGAGGACAAGACAGACATGTCTGAAGATTATGAAAAGTTTCATGAAATTCCTCCCTTCAAAGTCAAGGCTGACCCCAGCATCCTGATAAACGATGAAGATTATCCATGGTTACGGCGCAATAAGGAAATGACACAAGTGAAGAAAAAGTGAAGACTTTCTCCCGCAACTATTATGATGATACCATGCCATCTTTGTAACTGACGAGTATGATACCATTGTCCATTTTGTACATGCACATGCTATGTGGGTCAATTTATGATACCATGCCAACTTTCAACTTTTTCAGAGTTCATTTGAAATGCTTTAATGTCTTATGGTTCGGCCCTCGTAATAATTTAAAATAGCAACAATAAGTATTTTGTTGTAAGTAGAAAAAAATAAAAAAAATAAAGCAAGAAAGAAAACAAAAAAACAAAAAATGTGTTTTCAAATTTGAAAACTAATGGCACTAACAGAAAGTTTATAATTTTCCTAAAACTAAAAGCAAAAACAATTAAAAAATAAAGCAAAAAACAAAAGAAAATAAATAATGCAGAAAACAAAAGAAAAAAACAACAATAAGTATTTTGTTGTAAGTAGAAACAAAATAAAATAAATAAAGCAAGAAAGAAGACAAAAAAACAAAAAAATTGT
>NW_025237513.1:0-1948 GCF_018294505.1 Triticum aestivum
AACGTAGCTCTCTAGTTGATCACCGCAATTCCCCCACACCACCATCACAGGTGCTTGCTCTTACTTGGCAGTGTGATATGTGGTTGCATGTTGCATATGGTGTCTACCTTGTAATGCTTCTAATTAGGGTAAATTGCATCTGCTTAGTTAACACATTATACCTGTGAATATGACATGCCTTCCTGTTTTTGGTACATACTACGTCTTTCTATTAACCATGTTCTTACATCAAACTACTTTTCTTGTGTATCCCTCATCAATGCTCCTAATTTGTTAAATTGCATCTCCTTAGCTTACACATTATACATGTGAATATGACACGCCTTCCTGTTTTTGGTACATACTACATCTGCCTATCACACCATGTTCTTACATCAAACTACTGTTCTTGTGTATCCTGCGTCTATCGCTTATGATGAGACAGTCACGCGCGTGGGTTAATATGAGACGCAGTACTCTTATAAAGAATGCAATTTCATCCTCTCCACATGATTCTCAAGAAACAGCAAGCCTAAATGAAGATATTGAACGTAGCTCTGTACCTGAAGACCGCACTTCCCCTACACCACCATCACAGGTGCTTGCTCTAACTTCGCAGTGTGATATGTGGTTGCATGTTGCATACGGTGTCTAGCTTGTAATGCTTCTAATTAGGGTAAATTGCATCTGCTTAGTTTACACACTATACCTGTGAATATGACATGCCTTCCTATTTTTGCACACTACATCTATGTGTTAACCTTGTTCTTACATGAAACTACCTCTCTTATGTATCCTGCATCAATCACTTACGATGAGTCACCTTTATTCGTTGCACATTGCATATTATTTCTAGCCTGTTGCCATGTATTGCTTCTAATTTGGTCAAATACATTTGTTAGGGCACCCTTTTAATTTTGCAGAGTGATATTGGTTTCATCTTTCATATGGTTTCTAGCTTGCATCGATTCTAACAAGTTCAAGCACCTTGTGCTTAGTTTACACTTTATACATCATACATGTCAATATGTCAGGCCGTCCTATTTTTCATACATATTCTATCCTCCTATCATGCGGCTGCCTTACATGAAAGTAGTGTTTGTCAGTATCATGCATCAATGAGTTCTGAAGAGCAAATTTTATTCCTTTTTCTTGTGGGTTTGACTTGACAAGGCAAAATCAAGAAAGAGGAAGAAAAAGAGTAAGGAAGGCGATGATGGTGGTCCTCTGCAGCAACGTAAACGGAGCATCTGTACCGATTCTCCTTGTACTGATAGTGCATTACAAGGTCCAAGTCTCTGCTCCCCTACTCCACCATCCAAGGTGCTTGCTCTAACTTGGCAGTGTGATATCTGGTTGCATGTTGCATATGGTGTCTAGCTCGTATTGCTCCTAATTAGTGTAAACTGCATCTGCTTAGCTTACACATGATACATGTGAATATGACACGCTATCCTGTTTTTGGTACATACTATATCTGTCTATCACACCATGTTCTTACATGAAACTACTCTTCTTGTGTATCCTGCATCAGTCACTTATGATGGGACACCTTTAAGTTGGCAGTGTGATATTGGTTTGCGTCTTGAATATGATTTCTAGCATGTATTGCTTCTAGTTTGATGAACGCCACCTATGACGAGACAGTTTTAACTTGGCAGAGTGATATTGATTGCACCTTCCATATGGTGTCTTGTAGTGTTTCTAATTTGTTGAAGTGCCTTCTGCTTAGTTACCACATCATAGGTGTGAATATGTCAAGCCGTCCATTTTTTCATACATATTCCATCCTCGTATCATGACTTTGCCTTTCATCAGAGTAGTGTTCGTCAGTATCATGCATGAATGAGTTCTGAAGAGCGAATGATATTCCTTTTTCTTGTCGGTATGACCTCACAATGCAAAATCAATAAAGCTGGAGGAAATTGGCAAGGCATTGGATGATGGTGGTCCTTCCGAGCAACTGAAA
>NW_025237513.1:3489-4650 GCF_018294505.1 Triticum aestivum
CCCCGCCGGAGCCCCTCGCCGGAGAAGGCCGACGAGGTACTTCCCGTTCGTGTTAACCGGTTTTTGAAAAAAAAACCTTTGTTTAAAAAAAACCCTAGATCGGTTTTTTTCGGTTTTCTTATTTCACGAGCGTTCACCGAACCGTTCGTTTTAACGAACGCGTTCGTCGGTTTTTCTCTGTTAACGAACGTCCGTTATTTAACCGTTCGTCCGTTTTTCTTTTTCATCGGATTTTTCTCGTTATTTTCTCAGATTCGATTTCTGATCGAATTTTCGAATCTGTTTAACTTCTCGCTCGTTTATCGGAATCAGGCGATTCAAGCGCCTAGAGTTTCGTCTCGAAATTCTCTTTTGTTTAACCTACTCAAACAAGTTTTTGCTACAGTAAAATTTGACCTAGATCCAGATTAGCAAACGGAGTTTCTTCTTTCGCCGTTTGACTTTCGTTGCTTTTTTCGAGTTGATTCTTTTTGCAAACCGGAGTTCTTAAGTTGAACTTTCTGGTTGGATCTTTCATTCGAGTTTTACCTGTGCATTAGATGAGTACTGATTGTATGCTTGTTTGTTTGCGATAGAGTACCCGGAGTGTGCCGCTTGTTACTTCGACTCGCTAGGTTTTGCGGATCATCAGCAAGGCAAGTAACACTTTGATCATACCCCGTTCATACCTAGTTTTATTGCATTAGATCTATTTTCCTCACACACTTGCATGATTAGGATCTAATTAAACTATGGGTATTGGGAAGTAGTTGAGGTAGTACCTATTACCTGTTCTTTATCAAACCCTTGGGAGTTACTTCTACGTTGCTTTTATTACTGCCATGCTATGCTCGTAGACGTGGATTGGGTTTGAGAGATATTCATGACAGATGTGAGTGTTTAATAATGGTTCAACTTAAGGTGGCAACTAAAACTCACATCTGGGTGGATTGAGGCACCTGGAGAACCCAGTGTTGTCTGTATGTATAAGGTCCGCCACCCAGGCTCAAAGGGATCATAAGATTATTCATGCTAGAAACTTCCGTGTGCAGCCGCAAGCTATTATGGGCTCTAGCATAGCTGAGTAGGTTACAGGATCTCTTGAAGAGGTGGACTAGCAGATGTAGGGGAAAGTAGGTGTACCGGTCCATCCAGAGTAAAGAGTGACTGTTTCTGAAAGAC
>NW_025237514.1:0-4649 GCF_018294505.1 Triticum aestivum
GGAACATAAGGTACCAAAACATGGGAGCCGGGCAAACCCAACTATTGACCCAAAAGATAATTCGGAGCTGGTGCATATAATGCTATAAGTTCGGGGTGCCGCACTGTTGAAAGTGTTCGGACTTCTCACGCCGTATTGTGGGGTATTCTTAAGCCCCTAGAGTATTTGGCCGTACCAGAGTGTATGGGTGATGGATGTCATGAATGAACATATATATATATATATAAAGAAGAATGCAATAATAGTCTTAATGATATGCATTGTTTATTCAAAAAGGTGTGTTAAAGCAGAATGATACATGCGGTGCAATATGCAAAAAGTAGGACTATGTCCCCTCCAAGGGCGAGCTGAAGAATAGTATCAAGGCAAGTATTACACTCGTTATCGTAATCCACCTGGGAGTTCCGTGGTGTGATGTAGCTTTCTGCCTTCTTGGTTGCTGCATCATATGTTCGGCAATCATGCTGCCGGACCGGGTTTCCAGAGATTAAAGTCCTGAAAAGAAAAAAATAACAAAACGGGAAGCCCCTAGTGTGGTTTAAGCCGCGTCTTGGGGCGTGTCGTAGTCATGCCCCCCTCCCCGCCTGTGCCCATGGTATTTTTAATGCGTAATTATGTACGCGTGGCACGAATTTCGCCGTTTGGATTGGGCCGGGTGGGGGCTGCATTGCTATGCAAGCTTGGAATGTGCCAGGCGGTCCTGTTGTTGATTACTCCAGGTGCGCTTGAAGGTGTTTGGGTCCTTAAACGCCGAACTAGTGGATTGCCTTAAGAGGCTGCTTTGCGCTTCCGCTGCGAGGGCCATAGTGTGCTCCTCCGTTCAGAGAGAGCGCTCTGTGTTTCCGTTAACTATAATGACCCCCTGAGGTCCTGGCATCTAGAGCTTGAGGTATGCATAATGCGGTACCACACTGAATCTCGCAAATGTTGTTTGCCCGAGAAGTGCATGATAACCACTGCAGAATGGGACTATATCGAAGATTAACTCTTCACTTCGGAAGTTATCCGGGGATCCGAAGACCACTTCCAGTGTGACTGAGCCTATGCAATGGGCCTCTACACCTGGTATGACGCCTTTAAAGGTCGTTTTTGTGGGTTTGATCCTTGAGGGGTCTATACCCATTTTGCGCATTGTGTCCTGGTAAAGCAGGTTCAGGCTACTGCCGCCATCCATAAGAACTTGAGTGAGGTGAAATCCGTCAATGATTGGGTCTAGGACCAGTGCGGCGAATCCACCATGACGGATACTAGTGGGGTGGTCCCTGTGATCGAAGGTGATCGGATAGGAGGACCATGGATTGAACTTTGGGGCGACTGGCTCCAACGCATATACGTCCCTGAGCGCACGCTTCCGCTCCCTCTTGGGGATGTGGGTTGCGTATATCATGTTCACCGTCCGCACTTGTGGGGGGGACCTCTTCTGTCCTCCGGTGTTCGGCTGCCGGGGCTCTTCCTCGTCATCACTATGTGGCCCCTTATCTTTCTTTTCGGCATTTAACTTGCCGGCCTGCTTGAATACCCAATAATCCCTATTGGTGTGGTTGGCTGGCTTGTCGGGGGTGCCATGTATTTGACACGAGCAATCGAGTATGTGGTCCAAACTGGACAGGCCCGGAGTGCTTCATTTAAATGGTTTTTTCCACTGACCGGGTTTAGAGCCTTTGAATCCGGCATTGACTGTCGTATCCTCGGTATTATTGCTATTAATGCGGCGCTTATATTTGTTGCGACGTGACCTGCCATTGCCGTCCTTGGTATCTGAAGTACCATGGTTCTTTGATATGTTATTACTGCGAGCCAGCCAGCTGTCTTCTCCCGCACAAAAGCGGGTCATGAGTGTCGTGAGGGCTGCCATAGATTTCGGCTTTTCCTGACCAAGGTGCTGGGCTAGCCACTCATCGCGGATGTTGTGTTTAAAAGCTGCTAGGGCCTCTGCATCCGGACAGTCGACGATTTGATTTTTCTTTGTTAGGAACCGTGTCCAAAATTGCCTGGCCGATTCCTCTAGCTGCTGAATTATATGGCCCAGGTCATCGGCTTCTGGTGATCGCACATAAGTGCCCTGAAAGTTATCGAGGAATGCGGCTTCCAGATCTTCCCAACAACCAATGGACTCTGCTGGCAAGTTGTTGAGCCAATGTCGAGCTGGTCCTTTAAGTTTGAGTGGGAGGTATTTTATTGCGTGTAGGTCATCACCGTGGGCCATGTGGATGTGCAGGAGGAAATCCTCGATCCATACCGCAGGATCTATCGTGCCGTCATATGATTCTATGTTTACGGGTTTGAAACCCTCTGGGATTTGATGATCCATTACTTCATCTGTGAAGCATAAGGGGTGTGCGGTACCTCTGTAGTGGGCTATATCGTGACGCAGCTCCAATGAGTCTTGCCCGCTGTGTTCGGCCCGGCCGGATTTACTTTTACTGTATCCGGCGTGACGTTTATCGTCTCGCATAGTGGTGCGCCCTCGTGATCCTTAGATCGATCTTGCATGTTTTGCTTTGTCCTCTAATACGTCTCATAGGTCTGGCATATTTCCCCATGCCTTTTTATTTGAATGGCATCGGGGTGCGGGCTGAGCTTTTGGCTGGAATGCCTCTCTATCGCGGCCACGAGGTGGCCGATCAGCCGCGTCATACACTTCTTCCTCCAGTCGGGGTAGCAACCTGCATTTTGGGTAACTCTTGGAGGGGCGTTCGAGTTTATATTCCTCGGCCGCGAGGACTTCAGTCCATCTGTCAGCTAGCAGATCTTGATCAGCTTGAAGCTGCTGCTGCTTTTTCTTAAGGCTATTTGCCATGGCTATAAGCCAGCGCTTGAAGCGCTCTTGTTCGACGGGATCCTCTGGCACGACGAATTCGTCATCGTCAAGGCTTGCCTCGTCTTTGGAGGGGGGCATGTAATTATCATCCTCCGCCTCTCCATCTGCCGCTCTCTCTGGAGGGCTGGCCTCTCCATCCTCCTGCCCTAAATCTTGCTGGAGGGGATTGTTGTCGTCTTCGGCACTGTCTGGAGTGGTATTATCTCCTGTGCCAGTGTCACCGCTTTTGCTTTGGAGAGACTTGGAGCGGCGCCGCTGACGTCGGCGCTTGGATTGCTTTTTGGAGGGGTCATCCTTCGATGTCTCGTCGCCATTGCCTTCTTTGGGTGTGTCCACCATGTATATATCATATGATGAGGTGGCAGTCCAGTGCCCTGTGGGCAGTGGTTCCTCTTCGTCTCCCGCATCGTCGTCCATACCGTCGATGTCCTCGGAGTCGAAATTGAGCATGTCGATTAAGTCGTCGACAGTGGCTACTAAGTGGGTGGTGGGTGGGCGGCGAATTTCTTCGGCACTATCCGGCGTGTTATTATCTCCTGTGCCGGTATCACTACTTTTGCTTTGGTGAGACTTAGAGCGGCGCCGCTGACGTCGGCGCTTGGGTTGCTTCTTGGAGGGGTCATCCTCCGGTGTCTCGTCGCCATTGCCTTCTTTGGGTGTGTCCACCATGTATATATCGTATGATGAGGTGGCTGTCCAGTGCCTTGTGGGCAGTGGTTCCTCTTCGTCTCCCGCATCGTCGTCCATACCGTTGATGTCTTCGGAGTTGAAGTCAAGCATGTCGGTTAAGTCGTCGACAGTGGCTACTAAGTGGGTGGTGGGTGGGCAGCAAATTTCTTTGTCATTCGCATCCCAATCCTGCCGGACATAGTTCAGCCAGGATCCTCCTGACAAGGAGAGAGACCTTAATGAGTTTAGTATGTCGCCAAAGGGCGAGTGCTGAAAAATATCCGCGAAGGTAAACTCCATGATCGGCGCCCAATCGGATTCGCTAGGAACGGGCGCAGACGGTTCGGAGTCCGTGGCCGGAGAAGGATGCGACAGTCTGACAACACGGCTCTCGTGCAGGGTAAGGTCGATGTTCGGCCCGATCACCGCTGAGGGTCAGTCCTCTGTGACGGGGTCCATCCACCCGTCCATGGACGGCGCAACTGGCTCCGAATTGAGGGTCGGAGCGGCTGCCGGTGCGATCTCCTGAACACTGTCTGATGGTAGAGCTAAATCGTACTCATCGTGACCGTGTGACGCACAAGGCAGAGGCTCGAATCCGTCGAAGATCAAGTCTCCGCGGATATCGGCCGTGTAGTTTAAGCTTCCAAACCTGACCTGGTTGCCAGGGGTGTAAGTTTCGATCTGCTCCAGATGGCCAAGCGAGTTGGCCCGCAGTGCGAAGCCGCCGAATACAAAAATCTTTCCGGGGAGAAAAGTCTCACCCTGGACTGCATCGCTAACGATGATCGAAGGAGCCATCAAGCCTGATGATGACTACACAGAGGGACTCTCAATGAAAGCACCAATGTCGGTGTCAAAACCGGCGGATCTCGGGTAGGGGGTCCCGAACTGTGCGTCTAGGCGGATGGTAACAGGAGGCAGGGGACACGATGTTTTACCTAGGTTTGGGCCCTCTTGATGGAGGTAAAACCCTACGTCATGCTTGATTTATTCTTGATGATATGGGTATTACAAGAGTTGATCTACCCCGAGATCGGAGAGGCTAAACCCAAGAAGCTAGCCTATGGTATGATTGTTGTTGTCCTACGGACTAAACCCTCCAGTTTATATAGACACCAGAGAGGGTTAGGGCTACACAAGGTAGGTTACAGAGGAG
>NW_025237515.1:0-1894 GCF_018294505.1 Triticum aestivum
AAACCACATAGCTTTTACAGCTTCAAATGCTACACGATCTCCTTAACCCCAAACCACATAGCTTTTATCGAATCACACCCAGAATACAGTAGTTACAGCTACAGCCAAACTAGAGTAGTTACAGAATCATCACATATGTAGTTGGCAGGAGGAAGAAGCGACAGATCGAGGAAATTGTCTCACCAGCAGCAACAGCAGGGCGAAGTTGAGGAGGGTCGGTGGCAGGAGCAGCTCAGGGAAGTGGTCGAGGAAGACAGTCGGCAGCAGCAGGTCCATCACACCCATGACCTGCCTACTGTCGAGCGCCCCACGAAGACGCCAGGGGAGGTGGCGAAGCAGCTCAATAAAAGGAATAAAGTATGATTAACTGATAGCAACAAGTAAACAACAAATAGGTAATTTTACAGCAAGGAAAACAGTAATTCCAAGAGTTGTACTTTAAAATGATTATCTATACTGGTTACTTATTTATTCATCAAGGAACCACAACATATTTCTGTAGAAAAAGAACATGTATCCAAAATAATCACCAAACAAATACGAGAGCATGGTTCAAGACCTCGCACCAAGACCATTTGTATACCTGAGTATGGTGCAAAAAGCTACCTCGTGTGATTTCAATCTCAATGCAAAATAAGAGACACAGTGCAAGATGATACTAACTGAATGAGGCAAGCAGTTAACAAGTACGCAATCCTTCCTACTCTATCACAAACTGTACATCAACCAAGCAGGAACACCAAAAAAAATACTAGCAAGCATCAAATTCGCAAAAACGAAAGAAGAATCAATCAACATGCAACAAGGTGCAGTCCTGCAGCTGCACCAGGAACAGTCTGTACTAGATGTTTCTAATTCCAACTGAAATAAATGTCTGGAATAACCAAGCCAACATCTACGACATTGTTGATGTTCACGTGCATTAGGTTATTGCAGGCAAAATCATTTGGATAACAGTAACTTGTTCAGATGGATAACACTAATAAAACTAGATCAAGTTGGTGACAGACATCAGATGCTTCTAAACAAGCAAGGGGCATCACTTCCTACTCCTAAAATGAAGAGAACACACATGTGACGCTATGATTGATGCAGCAAAAATAAAGCATTGATGCAGTCAGTTTCATCCTACTGATTGTGCCGCTTGTGAGGAACCAATTTCAATTTGTAGGCACGCTGGTGTTCTGCAGTTTGCGAAACCAGAGGAGGAGGCCGAATAGAGCACCTTTGTTGTCTCCGGCATTGACATTCACGCGAAGCTTCTCGAGCAGGTAGACGCACACCGGCATCCTCCCGTGGCCGGCAGCGGCGTGCAACGCCCCGGGTCATCCGTCCTTGGTGGCCTCCACCACCTCCTTGATGCGGCCCTTCCCGCCGTCCAGCGTGCTGGCGATGCCCGACAGGAAAAACAAGCGCGCCCAAATCAGGATCGAGCACAAACAAACACCGAAGCGAAAAACTAGCATGGGGAAAGGGAGGCCATCCACCTGTTGGCCGCCCTCTGGACGCCAGCGCTGCCGCCCTCCGTGCCGGAGCCGGCGGCCCCAGCGACAGCGGCAGCCTCCTCCTGGACGTGGCCGTCGTCCGCGTCGAGCGACGGGTGAGGGCGCTTCTGCGCGGGCATTCCGGCCGCCTGGCTGCCCTCCCCGCTCCTTGGCGCGGCGCTCGTCGCGGGGGAGAGGACGGTCGGGCGCATGCGGGCGGGCGGAGGAGTGAGAGGGAGGAGGAAGGAGGTGGGTGGAGGCGGCTCGAGTCGAGGGGGAGCCGGATCGAGACGGATCTGGGGAGGAGGCGGCCGCGATCTAGAAGGGAGGAGGTGGAGGCTGCGATCTGGAAGGGATGAGCGCGGCCGTGGGAGAGAAGGGGATGGGAGGGGTTGTCGGCGATTGGGGTT
>NW_025237515.1:3309-4649 GCF_018294505.1 Triticum aestivum
TTTTTTCCAAAAATCATTTATAGTTACATAAGGACCTATTTAATCAGAGAAACACCAAAAAAAATCCAAGATTCAACCACTAGCTAGGAACGGTCATTCCCGCCGTTTTGACCGCATTTTGAAACGGGCATAAAAAAATCAAAAAAAAATCAAAAAATTGGGAAACCTTCGCATTGTGTCATCATATATGGCCAAGTTCCCAGGAAAAATAACAAACTTGTAATACGGCAATTATTATAAAAAAAGTGTTCTCAGAAACGAGATATCATGTGTGGAGATCAATGGCTTTCAAGCCAAATGATCAATCTTATGGCCACATCCATGGCATAGTTTGTTCAAATGATCTCATATTGTGCACAAGAGTGCATATTGGAATGGCAAATAATGTTGTCTAAGGAAGCTTTCATTTTCGTTGGATGAAAAAACCATTTTCCATTTTTCGAGTGCCCGAAAGGAGGTTTTTTTGTGAAGGAACTACCAAATAATTGTTGCAAAATTGGACCAAATCATTTTTATAAAATACTAGGCCATATTTAATGCACAATTGACAAAATGGTTGGGTGTAAAATGTTTTGATCCACCTCTCGTGAAAAAGACAAATTTCCGCCGATTCAGGTGGAAGCGGGTCAAATTTGAACTGCAGTTGCCTCATAGTTTTCTATTTATTTTTTCCAAAAATCATTTATACTTACATAAGGACCTATTTAATCATAAATACATGGTTTGGTGGCGATACGTCGAGATTTGGGCAGCGGCCGAGGGGCCCAACTCTAGAGCGTGTAAACTCGCATGCCCGCTGCATGGTCACCACGCGACCGTGACGTTGCCATGTGTTCTGCGCGGCCTAGGCATGTCTTGTGGGTTGGGCACTCCCCAGGTTGGTGCTAGGAAGAAAATTACAACATAAGATTCTCATGAGGAGACCGATCGATGCTCAAACATGAATTAGCAGCCAAGTGTTTGATTAGCGGTACGTGAAATGTACATGGATAATGGGCGTGAGTTTTGGCTGAGGATGATCAGTTACTAAGAAGACCGTGTTCACAAATTTTCAGCTCAAAAGGAGGAGCCTAGGTGGTACTTGCTTTGCAAACTACCACACTGGACATAAATATGAATGTTGAAGCTCGGCTCAAAATAATGAATGTATTGAGCTAGTATTTGGTGGAGGATGGTTATTTGGGCATAGGAAAGCACTGTAGAAAATGGATAGTATTTGGAGATGCCAAAGTGGTACTTCCTTCACAAACTGTTGTTTTGAACAGAATAGGAAAATGAATATTTTTGAATTATTTTTGAACTAGGCAAGGAAGGTTTTTACATATTTGACAAAGATATGA
>NW_025237516.1:0-4648 GCF_018294505.1 Triticum aestivum
CAAGGACACCCAATGCTGACATCATCCCCCATGCTCGATAGTGATATTGTGCCTAATATATTATTGTTGCTGAGGTCAAGTGACATGAGACTATGCAATAATTTAATTGATATTGGTATTGATCCAGATATCTTGTTCCTAGACAATAACAACACAGTAAGTGTCTGGAGCTTGTTCATGTTGACCGGTAGCTCTCCAGAGAGTTGGTTATTCAGTGCCATCAAGATCAACAACCCAGTCGTAGATGACGGGATGAAACCGGTTGTTTTGCATCTCAATTCTAGAGATATTCGAAGATATATCGGTCGGCATAGTGCCAGTGAAGCTGTTGTCTGATATTTCCACTTTATTCATGAACGGGAGTGACCATATAGTTTCCGGGAACTCCCCAGAGAAGTTATTGTTTGAGATCATGATGTTGTCCATCGAGAGGCAGTTATGGATGCTCGTCGGGAGCTGGCTGGAGAAGTTGTTGTTCATGAATACTAGGTCGCTGAATATTCCATTGGCGCATAAGTGCTCCGGGAGTGAGCCAGACAAGCTGTTGTTGTCGACTTCAATAGCCCGAAGTGGCGAATGCTTCCCAAGATCTGGTGGTAGCTCACCCGAGAGCATATTGTTAGATAACTAGATGGTTTGGAGGTTGGGAAGGAGTCCAATGCTTCTGGGGATGGAACCCAAGAGCGTATTGTTAGATAGGTCAATGTATTGGAGGTTGGAAAGAAGTCCAATGCTTTTGGGGAAGGGGCCCGTGAACTCATTGCTGGTTAGGATGAAGAATTTTAGTTTCTTGAGTGCCAAAAACATCTGGTATGTTGCCATTGAGCTTGTTCTTTGAGAGGCCAATTTTCACCAAATTGAGCATCGTGATATTGCGAGGACGCTCCCTGGGGAGCCCATTGTCATACAGGTACAATATCTCGAGCATCGTGATATTGCAATGACGACTCCACGATAGAGGAGGCGTCATACGATGAGCCGGCGCCCCCGCCAACGCTTGTCCATGCTGGCTTTTCCATGGAGCAGCTGCATATGCACTTCAACACCATCATGGTGGAGAAGCACGGGAGTAGCCAATGTCGGCGATCTAGTAGGCACAAAAGGAGCAGCGCTATAACCTCTCTCACCACATGCATCACCGGTTGGCGGAGGGACAAATATACGGTGTGTTAGCGAGAGAGGAGGCCATGGTCGTGGAGAACCCAATGTTCGTCACCTAGCAACGGGCACTCTACGAGGGCGCACGTATAGTACTCGTCGCACTACCTTCATGCCTTCACCATGCAGTCGCCGATGTTGCAACAAAAAGTCACCCAATGATTTGCATCCGCCTTAGTTGCAGCTTCGGCCAACACAGTTTTCGGCATCGTCGCCAAGAGGTTGCAGTAACAGACCACCGACGACCAATGGTTTGCAGCTTTGGCCTCCTATCCCAGTCGTAGTTTCAGTCAATGTCGTTTCGAGTTTCATGGACATGGGGTTTCGTGCACAGGTTTAGTTGTAGCCTTTTCGTTGATGCTTCATGTATGTAAGCTGGCACTAATGCCTTTGAAAAATCAGTCGTTTGGTATGTGCCTAATCTTCTAATTCGGCGCCACTCGCTTGGATATGTCTTCCTGGCATACCAAATTGTGCTCTTCGGGTGCATCCCTTTTTGTGGCTTTGAACAATGTTAGTTAGCCTTGGAGATTTTGTAAGTGACAAGTGATCCAGTGGGTTATGCTTAAGTTGTATGAATGACGTAGTCACCTAATATATTTGCTTTCATGTAGTACTCCCTCCGTCCGAAAATACTTGTCATCAAAATAGATAAAAAGAGATGTATCTAGAACTAAAATACGTCTAGATACATCCCCTTCTATCCATTTTGATGACAAGTATTATCGGACGGAGGGAGTACTAATTACTGTGGTCTTGTGGGTTGAATGGGAGCTTGCATTATCTATGTGTACAATCCTTTACATTTTCTGCTCTTTATTTCCATTTGTGCCATGCAAATTATGTCTTTCATGTCTGACTTCTTATCTATCTATGCTAAATATTGATAACTCCCTGTTTTTATGCATTTGTAAATTTTAAATTGGTGGCACTGGCATCTTTTACCGGTTGCTGCATGTAGAGATTAGAGACACTGTAAAGAGATGTTAGTTTCATTTATGAAACCTGCATGGCCTTCCATTGATTGTGTCAAACAGTATAGAGTTTTTTTTATATAGATTAAACAATGTGCAACTTACCAGATCTGATGAACAAAAGTATTCCTTTATTCTGTTTAGGGGAAGAGAACAAAATGCTTCTAGTTTGTAGCTATGGCTAAGCACTTTATAAGTTTGCTGTTGGTCACTACTACTTATGCACCCCTCTGCTGTGTTCCAAATTTCCTGTTTTGATTCAGCTGTCCGTCAGACCTATATTTTGTACTTGACCTCTCACTATACTGTTGAGTTTGTATGTTGTTGTCAATCTAAACCTATATTTGAGGCATCTTCAGGTTTTGTTGACCATGATGTAGCTTACATGATTTTCTTGTCGACTACCCAGCATCCTGAACTGTGTATTGAGTGCACATTGAACTCCGTTCTATTCTTTTTTGTTACCCAAATGTTCTGATCTTGTACTTCGTCACAGGGTTCGATCTATTCACCTATGCGATCTGGGATCTTGATAGCAATTTAGCTGCCAATTTGGCATCCTGCTTGCTAATACTTGTTACTGTCATTCAGCCAATCCATTAGTGCTGTTCTGGAGTATCCGAAGGTGCCCGTAACTGTACTGTTTTCCTGGTGATTGAAAGAACTTTTCAGCTGGTAAATTTTGGTGGGTCCTCTCCTTTCGTATATTCCAGAATACGTATACAAGGATCTCATTGTAATTGTTTCTCTTGTTATACTTGCCGGGTTTCAGAGTCTGGTGGATGCATATTTTCAGGATCCAGTTTAAGTTTCATTTTAGAAGTTTATCATCATGAACGTTGCGCTGCTGTAATTTTTTATCGTTACCTGTGCTCAAGTGGCATTCCTACCACAGGGTTGTGCTGCTGTAATTTCTTGTTAAGTCAATATCATGTTGAGTCAACGTTGCTCAGGGTTGTGCTGCTGTAATTTCTTGTTAAGTCAATATCATGTTGAGTCAACGTTGCTCAAGGTGTGGGATGCTACATGATACGGTAAAACGTACAGTAAAATTTATCATAGTCAAAGTCAAAGATGGTTGATTATCTTATCAGTATTTGGTTTGTCATCCTCACACTTTCAGGAGATTGTTTTGTTGATCCGAAACTAGCCAAGCTATTTTTTTTTTCTTCCGAGAATCAGGGAGTAAGCTTTATTCAATATTTTTTTTTGAAGGAAATGGTTATTCAATTATTGTTTAATTAACGGGCAACAACAACGAACGACGGCCAACAGCAAGGGCATGATCAACTTCGTCGACGTTGACATTAAAAAGATTCTGTTGATCAAGATTAGGCTGTATCATTATTTGTTTCTTTGTGGAGGATGGGTAGACACACTGCTATGCATCGCTCATAGGGAGCAGTATGATAGTAACACGATTCCCTCCTGGGCCGGGCCATTAGCGTAGTAGTGGAAGCGAAGAAGACAGACGGTTTTTTCTCAAGGCTCCAGATCCTTTTGAGAGTTCTTTTTCCCTTTTTCTGTTTTTCTGGCTCTCAATTTCTTTCAGTTTTTTAATCCTTTTTCGGTTGTTTTCCCCTTTTCCGTGTTTTTCAAATCCTGTTTTTTTCGCATTTTTTCCAATTCATGATATTTCGTAAAATTTATGAATATTAATGCATTCGTGAACATTTTTTAAATCAGCAAACATTTTTTGAAACCATGAACATTTTTTGAATTTAGGAATATTTTTCTGAAATATAAAACCTATTTTTCAATGTCCACAAATATTCTATTTTTTTCAACATTTTCCTAACTCACGAAGATTTTTTGAATTCACAAACATAATTTTGAATTTGTGAATATTTCTTGAATCCACAAACATTTTTGGAGTTCAAGAATATTTTTCAAATTCATGGATATCATCTAAATCGGATAAAAATTTGGAATTGCAGAGCATTTACTAATTTACATTTTTTACGAATTTGATTTTTTAAATTCATGAACATTTTGAAGAGTTGAACAGTTTTTAAATTTTTTATCCATTTTCCAAATTTATGATCTATTTCGAATCCGCCAACAGTTTTTGGATTCGTCGACACTATTAATTCGTGGGCATATTTGTTCATATGCGTGAACTTTTTTTTGAATTTGTAAATTCTTTGAAATTTTGTGAACATTCAGATTCACAATTGGTTTGAAATAAAACCAGTTGAAATAAAAAGTGAATAAAATCAGAATTTTCTTTTTGCCATGCGCTGTATTTATTTTTTTAGTAACCTGCCGTGCGTTGGTTGGCTGGCTAGCTGCCCTTTTCCCATCACCAGGCTAGGGCTGTTGGGGGATTCTCGTGAACGACGCTATGGTCGTGCTTCCAGCGGGCGATATATAGCGCAAAGTGTAGTACTTCTCGATTATTATTTGTGCGAATTGTATCTCCGCCTTAGTGGGCAGATCGCATATTAAAGCGGCTTTGGGAATATTCTGCAGATCGTTACCGACCAGTCTTTGAACCTTCCTTGCAATTTTCTTCC
>NW_025237517.1:0-4648 GCF_018294505.1 Triticum aestivum
TCTTCTTCTTCTTCTTCTTCTTCTTCTTCTTCTTCTTCTTCTTCTTCTTCTTCTTCTTCTTCTTCTTCTTCTTCTTCTTCTTCTTCTTCTTCTTCTTCTTCTTCTTCCTGTGCAACTGTGGCTCAAAAGCATGACTGACTACTCTTGCAAATGTTGAACCAGCATTCTTTAGTCCGAAAGGCATCCGTACAAAGCAGTATGTGCCACATGGAGTAATGAATGCGGTCTTCTCTTCATCCTCTTCTGCCATAAAGATCTGATGGTACCCTGAATATGCATCAAGAAATGAAAGCAAATCACATCCCGCCGTGGAGTCGACAATCTGGTCAATGCGCGGCAAGGGAAATGGATCTTTGGGACAAGCTTTATTAACATCAGTGAAGTCAATACAAAGCCTCCATTTCCCGTTCGCTTTGCGCACGACTACAGGATTGGCCAGCCACGTTGGATGGAGCACTCCTCTGACCAGGCCTGCTGCTTCCAACTTCTTGATCTCTTCAGCAATGAATTCTTGGCGCTCCACTGCTTGCTTCCTAACTCTTTGCTTGACGGGCCGCGCGTGGGGACAGACGGCAAGGTGGTGCTCAATTACTTTCCTGGGAACACCGGGGATGTCAGATGGTTGCCATGCGAACACATCGACATTCGCCCGCAGGAAAGCAACAAGCGCGCTTTCCTATTTAGGGTCGAGCGTGGCACTGATGGTGAAGGTACCACCAGTGCCGTCCTCCTTGGCGGCCACTCTCTTGGTCTCTGGTGAAGCTGTCTTTGCCTTCTTGCACTTGCCGGTGGAGCTCGATGGTGCGTCCTCGACGGTAGCGCAGCACTCCGAAGAGGTGCGCTTGCCGGAGTGGGCATTAGAGCTCTTGCCGGACTTGGTCTTCTTCTTCCCCCCGGGAGCTTCAACGGCAAGTGTCTTGCGATCTGCTGCGGCTGCTGCTTCCCGGTAGATCTTGTCAGTACAGATAAGGGCATCATTCTTGTCGCCAGGGACAGAAATGACACTTATCGGACCGGGCATCTTGAGCACGTTGTAGGCATAGTGAGAGGCTGCCATGAACTTGGCGAGCGCTGGACGGCCGAGTATCCCATTGTAGGGCAATGGGAAATCATCAACGTTAAAGGTGACCTTCTCTGTCCTGAAGTTCAGCTCGCTGCCAAATGTCACTGGCAGTGTGATCTTCCCCTTCGGCTTGCTCCTTCCCGGATTGATTCCTTGGAAAGTACCAGTCTCTTCGAGCTCGCTGTCGGGGATTTGGAGCTTCTTGAGTACCGCTGAGGAGATCAGGTTCAAGCCGGCCCCGCTGTCAACCAGCATCTTCGTGACCTTGAGGTTGCGGATAGTTGGTGAGACCAACATCGGCAAGCACCCGACCGCAGTTATGCGATCAGGGTGATCCTCAACATCAAAGATGATGGGCGTGCCGGACCACTTCAGAGGCTTGCGCGACTCAACTGACGGTTCCGCTGCATTAACCTCCCGCACCTATTGTTTGAGCTGGCGGTGCGAAGTATGCAGAGAAGCACCACCGTCGACGCACAAAACCTCTGTTTCCTTCTGAAACTCCTGCTCGTCGGTCTCATCTTCATCCATCTCTTCATCTTCGTCTTCGTCTTCATCCTTGTCGCGGCCACGGGGAGGCCTGTCTCCTTGCCGCTGCTTAGCCTTGCCGCGGCGCCCCCCCCCCCCGGGCGGGACTCTTCTTGCCGGATCCTCCTCCACCTTCTTGGGCCTTCTCCTTGTCGCGTCGCTCATATTCAGCTTTCTGCAGTTCAACAAGCTGCTCAACTTTCTTGCAGGTCTGGAGATCGTGGCCCTTGGTGCGATGGATCTTGCAGTACTGCTTGCCGGAGTTGTCCTGCTTGTCGGCGGCCACCACAGCCTCGCCGGAGTTACCAGCTTTGGCCTTCTCGGCGCCACCTCCGTTGCCGGACTGCTCGACAACTAGCACATCTTTAGCTTTCCTCTTCCTGTTGTTCCGCCGCCGGTTTTTCCTTGCCGGGGCGGCATCCTCACTGTCAGACCCTGCTGCTCCTGCGTTCTCTCCGGAGAGTTTCCTCCCCTCCTCAGCACGTGCACACTTGTCGGCCAGAGCATATAGCTCGCTGACATCTCTGATTTTGCACATCGCCATCTCCTCCCTCATCCTGCGATTACGCACGTTCTGATGGAATGCGCTAATAACCGCGGCAGGGTGGACGTCTGGGATGTTGCGCTGCACCTGGCTGAATCATTGAATGTACATGCGCAGGGGTTCTCCTTCCTTCTCGGCGAGTAGATGAAGATCGCTCTCCTGGCCATGGGGCTTGTGGCCGCCTGTGAAGGCGCCGACAAACTGATGGCACAAATCTGCCCACGAAGAGATGGAGTTGTCCGGCAAGTGCATGAGCCAAGATCTGACATTGGGCTTGAGCACCAACGGGAAGTAGTTGGCGAGGATCTTCTCGTCGCGCCCCCCGGCAGCCTGCACCGCGATGGTGTAGATGCTGAGGAACTCCGACGGATGTATCCTACCGTCGTACTTCTCGGGTACGTCTGGCTTGAAGTTCTTGGTGCTGGGCCACTGGACTTGCCGCAGCTCACGGGTAAACGCATGACAACCTGCCGCGTACGGCAAGTCGCCGGGTTCCCTTGGCGCATGCACATCGATAGTGGGCCCAGCGTGCTGGTCTGATTGACGCCGCGCTTCTCTTCGACGCTCGATACGGGTGCGAGCATCCTCTTGCTGTCGTTCTTGAAGAACTTAGCGCTGATCACGACGAGCCCGTGGATCTGATGACGCCGTGGAGTCGGTGTCGAGGTTGACCCGGCGAGTCGGCGATCTTGGCCTTCGGGGCAGGGAGTGCATGGTTGTCGCGCCCCCACCAGTCTTGTCGCCATCGGCTTGCGCTTGGACATCTTGCCGCAGCTTCGACGTAGTCGGTTGCCGGGGAGTGTCGCCATTGGCGAAGCCGATGAGGCTCTGAATGGTGGCCCTCCAATCGTCAATCTTGTCTGGCGCTGGAGGGTAATCTAGAAGCAGTTGGGCTCGGGCCAATGCTTCTTCTGGAGTCTTGGGTGGCGGCGGCGAACGGCGCAAGGAACGAGATATGCTCGACTTCTAATAGTGTTAGAAGGAGCAGCATCCCGTCCAGGAAACCGTGCCGCGCTCGTGCCAGCATGTTGACGCGCATGCTAATCTTGAGTGTCCCGAGATCCACCAGCTTGGCCTTGACCCAACGAGCGTATGGTACCGCGGGTACCATGACGTTGTCGGTCCCGGGCCTCCTGAGACGGGCGCGGTGCGTGTACGGACGCCGAGGTCTGTGCGGCCTTGTCCTTGGACTTGGCAGCATCGTGAGCTCCCTCGTCGGCGCCCGTTCCTCCGCCGGCGTCTACCCCACCGCCCATTTGCTCCGGTGGCGGTGGGATCGACGCGGACGGTCCAGCCACCTCCGAAGCCTTCTTCTTCGGTGGCATGCCGAAGATGACGATGAAGAAAACAAAGATCTGGCTCGCGTGAACGCCGGATCAGGTTCACGCAACCTCGACGCCCCCCTACCTGGCGCGCCAAAGATGTCGTGGGGAACGAACACCTATGGGTCGGGGCCCCTTTCGGTTCGGCAAGGGAGCGGAGAGCGCACGAAGAGCAGATCGAGGCGGAGCACGCGAGGGATTTTTACCCAGCTTCGGAGCTCTCTGGAGAGATAATACTCCTACTGTTGCTTTGTGATTGTATTCTATTCTTGCTTGAGAGCATGAGAGTCGTGTAGTCTCGAATGAGTCGAACCCCTTCTATGTTGCGCATGGGCCTCCTTTTATAGGCTAAAGGGGTCACCGACAGGTGGCAACGCAGACAGGGGTACAAATGTAAAAAGAGGGGTTGGTACAACTGCTATCTACAGTGCACCCTACCTAACTCTGACGGCAGGGGACAAGGGCATTTAATGCCCGTCCGGTCGCCCAAACAGTGCAGAAAACAACCGTTTGGGGCGCCACCGCTTGCCACGTTGGCCTTCACGTCATCTTCACTTGCCACCTCGCACTGCTTGGCTGCACAGCCGCCCGCCACGTGCGCCAGGAACGATCTTGGGGCGACACGTCATTGGATGCGCTGGAGCATGGGCGCAGAGAGGTGGCTTCGCCGCAGCAAGCGCCTTGCCGCGGTCGTTGTCTTGTCGCACCCAAAAGTTTGTCGCTCGCCGGGTCTTGCCGGGACGCGCGGCGCATCGCAGCTAGTTTACTGAAATGCCTTTGTTGGCCTTCCTGGCAAGCTCTTCCTGCCGGGGCCTTGTCCTCCCCGGCAAGCTCCTCTTGCCGGAGTCTTCTCTTCTTAGTTAAAACACTTTGTTCTCGAATGGCATCAATATGAGCTACGGAGGATCTTGGCAGACACCCGACAAGCCTTGCCGCTGGGCGCTGCGACTGCCCGTGCACAAGTTCGGGATACTAAGGTACCCCTACTTTAGTACACTGACACTCTTCTTCTCTTCTCTTCTTCTTCTTCCTCTTCCTCTTCTTCTTCCTTTATTCTTCTTCCTTTCTTCTTCTTCTTCTTCTTCTTCTTCTTCTTCTTCTTCTTCTTCTTCTTCTTCTTCTTCTTCTTCTTCTTCTTCTTCTTCTTCTTCTTCTTCTTCTTCTTCTTCTTCTTCTTCTTCTTCTTCTTCT
>NW_025237518.1:0-4648 GCF_018294505.1 Triticum aestivum
AGTTTTCTGTCATGGTTTACCTTAGTCAGCGCCAGCTTTGAGCTCGGTCACGAGACGTCGAGCTTCTGAGAATCCTGTGGAGCTTGTTGCCCCGTCAGAAGGAGCCTCGCAAGAGGTGAGCACCAGTTGCAGTGCGCGTGCGCTTGCTTCGCGCTGTCCCGCTCGCGAGGAGCTCGTGAGGGGAAGGCGATGGACATGAGTCCCAGACAAAACGAGATCCAGAAGGCAAGAAATTTCTCAAACGATAAAAGGCTCCCCCCGCGTGCATCGATAAAAATTCGGCTTCAACTTAAATCCAGATCCAGAAAGCAAAGCTACAGAAAGAGAGATCAAAGCAAAAGGCCGCATCCGGCACCTAGTCTAGTCTTCTGGTCTTCAAGTCTTCTCACCAGCGCGGAGCTAAGTGTTACCACTAGGCGTGGGTGGGAGCCCCAGGGCCTGAGGCCGGCACCCCTGAGACTCTGGGGCGTGTACAGCCCCAACTCATTATTACGTGAGAGTGTCACGGGCGGCGAGCTTCACAGGCACCGGGCCTTCTTCACAGGTACCGGCCTTGCTTCATATCGCTAGACGAGGGCCCCGCCTTGCGCCACCCTTGACCTCCTTTGAGCCGACCGGTCACCGGGACGACACAAAAGAGGGAAAGAGGATGCCAGCGGTGCCCTCGGCGACCACAGGTCCTCTACCGGGGGAAGGGTCGTCGAGGCCTCCCCGACAGAGGGCCTACCTCTGGGTGTCGCCTGGCGTCGTACGATGCGGGGAGGGGCCTTGCTCCTGGCTCCCTCCTACCGGCCCCCAGTGTGTTTCCCTTGTTGGGAGGGGTGCTGCCGTGCCAGGGTCGTCGATCGACGCTGCAACGTGATTCATCTGCAGCCCATGGTTAGCGTAAGCCTGTTCCTGTGAGATTAGCGGTACCCTGCAGTTGTCGTTGACGGTGCGATCGTCGTGGTTCTCCGTCGGTTCTTGGAAAGCCTCGGCTCCTAGCGCCCCCTCTCCCCAATCTTCTCCAACGAACGAGCCGTGGTCGTCCTCCAGTGCGTACTCTTGGTCCATCATGCGGGGCACGTAGGCCTCCGGGCACTACAAAAAAAATACACTTCCGTGATGATACGTGTTTGTCACAGTAGGTCGCCTTTTCTGTCATGCATGTACATCCATGACAAATTTATGACAGAATCAAGATAGTTATACCTGTGCTGTCGTAGAAGTGTTCCATGACATTGCCAAAATTATCATCACGGAAGTGTCCACTTCCATGACGATAAATCGCACGTCACAGATGTGCTTTCGTCAAGGGTGACCGACACGTGGCATCCACCGTAACGGAACGCCGTTAAGCTATCGGGTCGGGTTTTGGATCCGATAACCTGTTAACAGCCCCGACCAATGGGGATTTTCCACGTGTAAAATAATCATTGGCTGGAGGAAACACGTGTCGGCTCACCGTTGGGACAGATGTCATCCGCTCATTGGACCGAAGGCGCCTATGATACGGCGACACGTGGCACGGCCCAACAGAGGCCCATTCCTGTGAAAAGGCCGGCCCGTTTGACTTGGTCAAAAGGTGGCGGGCCGGCCCACGGAAAGCCTATTAACGGCTGTTCGAATATAGCCCATGTACAGCCCGCTAACCCAGGGCCCGTTACGCCCTATCCGAATTAGGCCCAGTAGCGTCATCTGGGCCGTCCAATATGATTCAGCCCATTTTAACTTCCGGCCCATGTGTGGCCCATGACTTCTTTCGGCCCATATGAGGACCTTTGTAACTCTTGGCCCATTAACGGCCCATGGTGAAATTGGCCCGTAATGAACGGTGTATCACTTTATACCCATTAACGGCCTGTTATTCCATTGGGCCGTTTCCAGCCCAAGTTATCATTCGCCTTCTTAGGGCCCATTGATTCTTGGGCTCATTTGCAGCATTTGGTTACATACGGCCCGTTACTGTCATTTTCTGCTTGTGGGCCAAATTCAGCACGTCGTTACAGTCGGCCCGTTTGCGAACCGTTAATACGTTGGGCCGTTTTCATGTCAAAAAAAAACCCGTTGGGCTGTTTTCGTAGAGTTATCAAATACGGCCTATTAACGGCCCGTTATGGTCCACGAATAATACGGCCCATGATTGGCGAAATGACGATACGCCCCGTAGAAGGCCCATGGATCTTACGGCCCGTATGAGGCCCATGGATAGTACGGCCCGTAGAAGGCCCATGGATCGTACGGCCCGTAGAAGGCCCATGCACCCTACGGCCCGTAGAAGGCCCATGGACCCTAAGGCCCGTATAGAAGGCCGATGGATCCTACGGCCAGACGAAGGCCCATGGATTATACGGCCTGCAGGAGGCCCATGGTTACAACAGTGCGTGTTGCCATGATTATTTTGGCCTAGTTACCAAAAATAGGCTATTGTGGCCACTAGAAAAAAACAGAAAAAGAACTGCAGTGACTACAAGCAAACAACTAAACAAGAAAATAAGGAAATAAATAAGCAAGCAATTAACGCTAGCCTATTACCGCTATTACACATATTACATCCACTGGGCATCAAAGTTCGCCACCAGTGCAAATATAGGGAACAAAGCAGCACATTACATACACTGGCCATCAAAATTGGCCACCAGTGCAAATAAACGCGGCAGCAAAACAAGAACATAACTGAAACAACTTCAGAAGAGCTCAAGAAACGTTATCCTGGGTATCTACCATGCTGGCAATAAGCTTAGCAAGCTGATTAGCTTTGTCCTGTTTGGCGCTAAAATCCTCCAACGCTTGCTGTTGCACCAGAAAGTATGCATCGGAATGCTCCAGGGACTTCCGCAGTCCTTCCGCTTCTTGTCGCAGCACAGCTGATCGATGTCTTTCAGCTTGTAGTTGAGACTCAAGAAACCGAACTGATTCAGACAGTGAGTTTGAATAGCTTGTGCAAGCGGTAGTGGCCAGTAACTCAAACACTAAACCAAGACAGAACTTTGGGGTTGCCTCGCTGTCTTCAAGATAGTCTTCCTTAGCTGTTTTATCAGCTTTGTTGGAGACCAACAAGGATGTGTCACTATCCTGAACCTTATCTGCATTACTTCCTTTACCATTGCTTAATAAGGCACTCTTCCCCAATATTCGATCAGCATTCTAAAAGAAGAAACAAGCAGACACATAACAAGTTTAGCATGTACTAGTATATGAAACTCATTTCGGTGAACCAGTTCATTCGTAAGGTGGTCAGGATTAAACTACCAAGTCTTCTATTGCCAAGTACTAGTACATAATAAAAGCATCAAACAAACATATATCTATGTCATATGGTCACTGCATTGTCTTGCCAAATCAAAATAGAGACACGCTTCAAATCATATCAGTTCAAGACAAAGCAGCAGTGAAAGAATACAAAGCGTGGGAAACTACACGGCACAACAAGATTTCAGATGGGTACCACGGGTCTACATGTACAACAACACTATTGGCTCTGTTGTGATGCTAGTAATGTGCATGATATGAAAGTTAACTGTATACACAATTGAAATTGAAATCAACAGAGCTATTGATAAGAGCAAACCTGTTAAAGAAACATGCGTGAACATACCTGTTGTGCCATTGGAGTTTCGATTGGATCCTTCAATTTAAAAATAAGTTTGTTTGAGTAAATACAGTGATACAAGATCAAGGCAATCATAGTTAAAAAAGGCGCGCCTAGGCTCTAGGCGTTGGCAAAACGCATTGCGCATAACTACGCATAATCTGTGCATAACTGTGCATAAGCATGCGCTTTGGTCAGTAAAGCGCAAGGCGGTGGCAAAACGCACAATTAACGCCTAGCGCTTTTTTGAACTATGATAGCGATGGAATCTTAAATTAGAACAGTGGTTCTTCAGGTTTAGGCACTTGTTCTACATGAACAGAGTACAGTAAGACGCAAGAATATAATACTTAAAAATAGAAAATGAGCTCATAGACCTTACCACATTCTTGGTTCGGGACCAGTACAGAACAAGGTATTCCCAGTCATCGTCCAGTAAATGTGTCTCAGGAGAACGTAAGGGAATTTGATGAGTTTCTTTGCCGGTGAAGTACGTTTTCTTCAGGTAATTCCGATACTGCCACCAAGCATTCTTGAAGATAGCAGAGGTATTAGCACGGGTTACCTCATCTTGAGTTCCAAATCGGTCCTTCTCTATAGAAAAAAATGGGAAAATTTGCTGTATTATAACCATCATGGAGGTAGGATGTATGGGACGAAGCAAAGTAATTGCCATGAATAACATTACTTACACATAACTCCTGGACAAACACCTGCAACTGGCATTTTCCTTCATCTTCAGTATAATATTTCCAAGATGGGAAGATACGCACATACGATTTAACAACATCAAATGCGATAGATTCTAAACTACGACTAGCTGGTTGTGCTTCCTCCACAGGAATAGGCGTACTAACTGGTGGAGTTGGGGTTCGCCGTGATAGTACTGGCCCTTTGGGCACTGGAGCTGCCTTACTAACTGCTCTTGTTTGGGAGCTCTGTGGTGGAGATGGTGCTGTGTCAACAGGAACTGGGTTACTATCGGCTGGGGTTGGGGTTAGATTGGGTGAAGCTGGTTCTCTGTCCATCGCAGTAGGGGTACAATCTGCGAGAGTTTGGGTTATGTGTGGTAGGACT
>NW_025237519.1:0-4647 GCF_018294505.1 Triticum aestivum
CTAGGATCATCGGTGATTTGGATCACGACGAGTACGACTCCATCAACCCCGTTCTCTTGAACGCTTCCGCTAGCGATCTACAATGGTATGTAGATGCACTCCCCTCCCCCTCGTTGCTAGATTACTCCATAGATTGATCTTGGTGATGCGTAGAAAATTTTGAATTTCTGCTACGTTCCCCAACACCAACTTACATCCAATTGGATATATATATCAGGATCTTTCCAACACAATGTGCTTGCCAAAGGATAAAATGTAAAAAGGAAAGGTGAAGATCACCATGACTCTTGCATAACGTAGAAGATAAAAGTAAAAGATAGGCCCTCAGCAGAGGGAAGCAGAGGTTGTCATGTGCTTTTATGTTGGATGCACAAAATCTTAATGCGAAAGAACGTCACTTTATATTGCCACTTGTGATATGGACCTTTATTATGCAGTTCGTCGCTTTTATTTCGTCCACATCACAAGATCGTATAAAGCTTATTTTCTCCAGACTAATAAATCATACATATTTAGAGAGCAATTTTTTATTGCATGCAACAATGACAACTTACTTGAAGGATCTTACTTAATCCATAGGTAGATATGGTGGACTCTCATGGTAAAACTGGGTTTAAGGGTGTTTGGAAGCACAAGTAGTATCTCTACTTGGTGCAAAGAATTGGCTACCATGAGGGGGAAAGGCAAGCTCAACATGTTGGATGATCCATGACAATATACTTTATCTTCCTTGTTGCCTTCCTTGTCCCACATCAACTCTTTAGCATGTCATATTTTAATGAGTGCTCACAATCATAAAAGATGTCCAAGATAGTATATTTATATGTGAAACCTCTCTTTCTTTATTACTTCCTATTAATTGCAACAATGACCAAAACTATGTTTGTCAACTCTCAACAAATTTTAATCATCATACTCTTTATATGTGAAGTCATTACTCTCCATAAGATAAATATGATCTCTTTATTTGTTTTTATTTCTTTCTCTTTCTTTTATTCACTCAAGATCATAGCAAGATAATCAAGCCCTTGACTCAACACTAATCTTTATTGTATATAGCTCACGGACTCGATTACATAGAAGGATCATAAAGCAAAACTCAAAACTAGATCATACTAAAACTTTATTCTACTAAATCAAGATATTACCAAAAGGATCGAACTAAGTAAAACGGTAAAGGTAGGAGTGTGATGGTGATACGATACCGGGGCACCTCCCCCAAGCTTGGCAGTTGCCAAGGGGAGTGCCCATACCCATTAGATTATATCTCTTTCCTCGGAGGGGGTGATGATGGAGTTGTTGATGATGGATAGTCGCACATCGAGCGTAAGAGATCCTCCAACTTGCGAATGATGCCCTTGAGTGCGATGACATGCTCCTTTAACAAAAAAAATCATGTGTGACATACTTGTTTTGTATACGAGCTAACTCAATCATCTTGAAAGCTTCAATCTAAGTCGGGGTAAAGAGAGGTGGGAGGATGTCTTCTTCTTCTGCTGCCGGAGCTTGATCCTCCATGGCCTTCTTGATCCCATCATCCTTGTTGATCTCCCCGGGTCCTTCTCTCTTCAACTCTATCTTCATTAGCCAAGCATCATTGCCCTGATCATTGGAGGAGGGGGACAACATGATGCCTGGCCTTAACGACTCTGACAGAAAACAACTCAAAACGAAAACAGAGGATATTTGCGTAATACGGTGGTCAAAACCTTCGGGAGATTATATAATGAATTTTTACCGACCAAAAGAAGTATGGTGCAAGAAAACGGAATCCGGAGAGCACACGAGGTGCCCACGAGGCAGGGGCGCGCCCTCCAACCTCGTGGAAGCCTCGTGTCCTTCCCGGACTACTTCTTATTTTCCTATTTTCTTAAATATTCCAAAATGGAGAAAAATTGCCATTAGAACTGTTTTGGAGTCGGTTTACTTACTGTACCACATACCTATTCCTTTTCGGAGTTTGAAACGTTCTAGAAAGTGTCCCTTATGTATTCCTCCGGGGTTACGATTTCAATAACATTGGTTTCAACATTTATGGGATTACCTGAGATATAATGTTTAATTCTTTGACCATTCACCACCTTCGGGTTTGTGCCTTCGAAGTTGTTGATTTTTATGGCATCGGAACGATAGACATCCTCGATAACGTAAGTGCCTTCCCATTTGGAGAGAAGTTTTCCTGCAAAAAATCTTAAACGAGAGTTGAATAGCAACACATATTCACCTACATTAAACTCACGCTTTTGTATCCTTTTGTCATGCCATCTTCTAACCTTTTCTTTAAACAGTTTGGCATTCTCATAGGCTTGGGTTCTCCATTCATCAAGTGAACTAATGTCAAATAGCCTCTTCTCACCGGCAAGTTTGAAATCATAAATGAGCTCTTTAATAGCCCAATATGCCTTATGTTCAAGTTCGAGAGGTAAGTGACATGCCTTTCCATAAACCATTTTATACGGAGACACACCCATAGGATTTTTATATGCAGTTCTATAGGCCCATAATGCATCATCAAGTTTCTTGGACCAATTCTTTCTAGATCTATTAACAGTCTTTTGCAAAATTAATTTGAGCTCTCTATTACTAAGTTCTACTTGACCACTAGACTGTGGATGGTATGGAGATGCAATTCTATGATTAACGTCATACTTAGCAAGCATTTTACGAAAAGCACCATGAATAAAATGTGAACTACCATCAGTCATTAAGTATCTAGGGACTCCAAACCTCGGAAAAATAACTTCTTTAAGCATCTTAATAGAAGTGTTATGATCAACACTACTAGTTGGAATAGCTTCTACCCACTTGTAACGTAATCAACAGCAACTAAAATATATGTATATCCATTAGAGGAAGGAAACGGTCCCATATAATCAAAGCCCCAAACATCAAATGGTTCAATAACAAGTGAATAATTCATAGGCATTTCTTGACGTCTACTAATATTACCAATTCTTTGACATTCATCACAAGACAAGACAAACTTACAGGCATCCTTGAAGAGAGTAGGCCAATAAAAACCGGATTGCAATACCTTCTGTGCAGTTCTATCTCCAGCGTGGTGTCCTCCATAAGCCTCGGAGTGACACTTGCGTAGTATCTGTTCCTGTTCATGCTCAGGTACACAACGTCCAATAACACCATCTACTCCTTCTTTATAAAGGTGTGGGTCATCCCAGAAGTAATGTCTTAAATCATTGAAAACTTTTTCTTTTGTTGGTATGTGAAACTAGGTGGTATAAATTTAGCAACAATATAATTAGCATAATCAGCATACCATGGAGCAGTGCGAGAAGCATTTATGATAGCTAATTGTTCATCAGGAAAGCTATCATCAATAGGTAGTGGGTCATCAAGAACATTCTCTAACCTATACAAGTTGTCTGCAATGGGGTTCTCAGCTCCCTTTCTATCAATAATGTGCAAATCAAATTCTTGTAGCAAGAGAACCCATCTAATAAGTCTAGGTTTAGCATCTTTCTTTTCCATAAGATATTTAATAGCAGCATGATCAGTGTGAACAGTTACTTTGGAATCAACAATATAAGGTCTGAACTTATCACAAGCAAATACAACTGCTAAAAATTCTTTTTCAGTAGTAGCATAATTTCTATGGGCACTGTCTGGAGTTTTACTAGCATATTGAATGCCATTTAATTTCTTATCGATTCTTTGCCCTAAAACAGCACCTACAACATAATCACTAGCATCACACATAATTTCGAAGGGTAAATTCCAATCAGGAGGCTGAACAATAGGTGCAGAAATCAAAGCTTTCTTAAGTATTTCAAATGCTTCTTCACAATCATCATCCAAGATGAAAGGAATATCTTTTTGTAAGAGATTAGTTAGAGGCCTAGAGATTTCCGAGAAGTCCTTAATGAACCTCCTGTAAAAACCGACATGACCAAGGAAACTTCTTATACCTTTAATGTCCTTGGGACACGGCATCTTTTCAATAGCACCAACCTTAGCTTTATCAACTTCAATACCTCTTTCAGAAATTTTATGCCCCAAGACAATACCTTCATTAACCATAAAGTGGCACTTCTCCCAATTCAAGACAAGATTAGTTTCTTCACATCTCTGCAAAACTCGATAAAGGTTGCTCAAGCAATCATCAAAAGAGGATCCATAAACGGAGAAATCATCCATGAAAACCTCACAAATCTTTTCACAAAAATCAGAGAATATAGCCATCATGCATCTTTGAAAGGTAGCAGGTGCATTACATAAACCAAAAGGCATACGTCTATCACTACTGGAAATTGCTTATTTGCCGTCCGCCTTTTCTTTGCTGTCTGCTGGCTGACGGCAAAGAAGGTCTTTGCCATCCGCTTACATAAAACGGACGGCAAAGAACTGGCTGATAGCAAAGAAGGTCTTTGCCGTCAGCCACTTCTTTGCCGTCAGCTGGCGTACGGCAAAGAGAGAGGTGGGCCCCACTAACGAGCTGCATAGAAAAAACCTAACGGCCACCCTTTTGCCGTCTGCTAGCAGACGACAAAGAGCAAAAAAGCGGAAGGCAAAGGATGGCGGACGGCAAATAGTTGACCTAACTAACGGGCCAAGCCCCACCTGGCCGTCCTACTCGCTCTCTCTCTCTCTCTCTCTCTCTCTCTCCGTGTTTCTCTCGTCCTCTCTCCC
>NW_025237520.1:0-4647 GCF_018294505.1 Triticum aestivum
TAAATTATAATCTCAGTACAAAAATAAAGTTTGAATATTTGTGTGCATGAATATACATACGAATGAAACAACTTATTTTTAAAAATTGTTCACATATTATTTAGCAAATAATCATATATTTAAAATAATATTTCTGAGTTACAAAAAGATTTTATGATTTAAAATAACAAAAAATATTATTAAAATTACAATTCAGAAAATTATTTAGGTTACACAAACATTTCAATCATTCGCATGTCTTTATAGTTCAATGTTTGTATAATTAAAGTTATTCATAATTTAAAATTTAAACTGTCGATATTAACATTATTTTTTAATAATTTAAATAAAAGCCGTGATTGTGTGATATTTTTTATTGATTAATTTTTTTCCATATTAACTAAATATTTTTGGTATAAACACAGATGTATATTCACTTTTTTATTTAATAATCATCGTTTGAATGTCTTATATTTATAACACACAATTATTTGAATTTAATTTTTATTACTTATGTTTTAGAAAAATAAATGAAAACAAAGTTGTGAAAATTGGGCCGCAGTATCGGCATCCCATTTAAGTTCCACATGCATATAGGTTAATTACATATAACGTCCAAATCCACATTTAACATTGTAGCGTGATGGGTGCATTGGCCAGATTGCTTGCATGCTAGGCGCTGATCGTGGGGTCGATTCTGTGTGGCCAAAATTTTAGTTTAATTTTCATTCTCTCCCGACAGGCGGGACTCACTGGTCTTATGATTATAAAAAACTAAATACCACATCAATAGGGTTTTTTTTTCTAAATATTTCATGGGTGTTTCTGGAAAAACAAGTCACACACCACCTTCTCCTAGTCCAGTGGCTGACAGCAGCCCCATGTGCCTAGTCAACGTTCATTCCGTATACAAATAAGATAAGCACTGTATTTGCACGTGGAAGCCAAGTTTTTGCATCATTTTGATGTATGCCTCAACTTGTAGCACTAGCATCACCACTGTAATTGATTCTAAAATATTCTTTTCAAAATCCACATGCATGCAAATTTTAGTATCAACTAAAATCATGACCTCTCCAAACCCACTTTTCTCAAAAAAAAAACATAAGATCAAAAGGTTATCCTAAGTAGCAGATTCATGTTTGCTTAACGTTGATGCTATTCCAAACTATGATAACTTTGCATTCTCAAAAAAGGAACATGATAACTTTGCATCTAGCGGGCCTATATGGTCTTCGTGCGGCAAACCAAACGCTGTGTATTATCTCGCACTAGCACACTGAGAGTAGACACATCTTGCTAGTCCCATCGCGTCGCTCCCAAGGCGATGCCAGGGGAACCCTAGTGCCACCACCTCTCGTTTTCTTCCTCCTCTCATTTGCCACTATTGCCGCTGGCCTCCGCCGTGGTGGCGGGAGGGCTCTCATCTGAATGGCGCTGGGGTTGGTCCCGCCTGTTGGGGCAGCGGCGGTCAGCTACACACGTGAGGAGACTGGGGCAGCTGCCCAGGTGGGAGCTCGTCGGCGAGCCTTCATGCAGGGTTGCGGCAGCTTGGGTGCCGGTCGGAGCTGTGAGAGTTAAACACGGCTTTGTAATCCTAGTCCGGTACATGCTTAGAGGCAGCCGCCGAGTAGGATAAGGATTGGCTAGTTTAGCTGCTACTAGTAAGCATGCACATGCAACGCACGAATAACAGTACATAGGAATTTCCCTGTTTATAATTAGCAAAATCCACACATCAAAGGCAATCAACGGGGTGAACTTCTCCATAGAGAACTTATGGAATATTTATTGTGCGTATAGTAAAAATGGAATCAAATATCCCATGATGTTTCTGTTTTCTACTGAATCTTCATATCATAGGACTTACGATGCGATTAAGCATTGTACAGATGAACATGGTAGAGACAGAAAATGTACAAAAAGGAAAAATAGGAACATAGTAAATGAGCCCCGAATGGTAAACTTTATCAGAGGTAATAATTGATTAAGGGTCATACATTGTCACAAGGCACAAGCAATGTCATTTAGAACAGTGGAAAAAAGTTAATAATAATATGATTGTTCATGGTTCTTACATGATGAACCACAAATGTATCCAAAAATAAACAGGGGAAAAAGTATCATTTAGGTCACATTTATATTCAAATATGTCATCTTCTTTAGCATACTATACTTTGCTTTATCTAAGAAAACCTTGTCATACTACATAATCTGTAGAGAAAAGGAAAACCGATAAATTCCAGTTCATGACAAGTAGATAGTTTCCTAGACAGAAAGACTCATCCGACATAGATCATAATATAATTTGTAGAAACATATGTAGATTCAACGTCCTATATCGAAGAAAATAATAAGCATAGAGGAAATTGTCAAGGTTTCTACATGCAGCATGGATGCAAATAGTTCGCTGTTAGGTACATACATGCCAAAGATTTCTTTCCTATTTAAAACATGCCCATGAATGCAAGCCAATCCAAAGTCCAAGTAGTGCCAAGCATGCATATACCGCAAGAGAGCATTAACCATGTGCTTCCATATAATCAGGCTTGCCTGACAAAAGTAAAAAACATTCATAAGAAAATCAAATCACCATTCGAAATTATTAAAGACACTTTCTCATCATTCAAATGCTTGTTTACCCTCTCTAGGAGCAGCAATACATCAACTGAGCCCTTGCAAGCCAAGAACTTAATCCTCCACACAAGAATATCAGTTCTTCACAGCAAGAAATTAACCCCACAAACTACAATCAAAAACTGAATCCTTGCAAATAAAAATCAAAATTGAATGCCCTGCAGAACATGTTACATATGCTCAAAGCAGATAACCGAATCGACAAGATAGTAGGTTAATCTTTCAGGGGGAAGAAGTGGGTGGATCAACTTATGGGGACTGAGATACCAGTATCTTGGGGTCTCGATTGCGGGGAGTCAAAGGCGAGTGAGGTGGCTGACTGGAGAACATTTGTGATATTTGTTAGACCAAAAAAAGTGTCAGATTAGTCAAGTCATTCCCAATGAAGAAGATGAGTCAAACCTAACGAATGAATGCCTCCATTTTGCAATCTCAATGTGGTCGAATAGTATACTGCAGTGTACAGTGAACAAACTAACTAACATGGTATTCATGGGAATTTCAGATAGAAGTGTACGAATACAGAAGTGTATGGTGAACAAACTAACTAACATGGTATTCATGGGAATTTCACATAAAAGTGTACGAGTATGGAAGTAGGATCCAGTGCCGAATTTGTACCTTTGAGGCTACCTCCTGAACCATCTGTTGTTGATTTGACATCTTTTGGTATACTGAGAAAGCTTCAACTCTAGTTCTTCTATATAAGGCCTACATAATGATAATTTGACTCCGTGAAATTGTGGTGGTTCTTGACATTGCTTATCAATTGGGGGTCACAAGAACATCAAATTGGTGCTAGAAACCCGCGCCCACTAAATAATACAACTGACAAGAACATCAAATTGGATGCACTTACAGGGGGTAAATTGATTGTATTTAGGCATCTTCAGGATAAAGCTAGCACCCTGGAAAAAAATTGTGCCTGTTTCTCTGAAATGGAATCTGGAAGTTGTACGTCCTTTGCTAACTGTTCTTGAACACTGTCAGGGGGCACTTTTCAGATAATTTATGTTTCATATGCCCTAATAGTAAGGTTAAAACATCATCAACTACTTTCTGTATAATTAACATTTTGTATCAAATAATTCTTTCCGCTTACAGTGCTTGACAATGTTTAACTGAAAGTGCAAGGAGGAACATATCGATCAGGTTGATGGCTGTATGCTTAAAACACAGTCTCCTACTTCCTCTAAAGTTTTGCTAATTCCCTCGCCAGATTCAGAAATGACAACCCACCTCAGCTTTCTATTTATAAACAACCGATGGAACTGCACGTACATGGCCAAAACCAAGATTTCAAGTAATCTAATTCAACATGGTTCTCATTGAGAAAAATAACATACACGCCAGCTCCAGATTCTGGTCCCCGCAAAAAAAAAAGATTGCATGTCGATGAGCGCCTGAGGTGCACGAAGAAACAACGGCTGCGATGCTTCAGTCTTTGGCACACCCCTACGCTCAGATCAAACCTGAAAATGCTAAATTGCGAACATAAAACTGAGCACACCTCCAGATCACATCGAGTCAATCAAATAAATATACTACCCAAATAAAGCTTGTATTGTAGTCATACATAAAGCAAAACTATTTGGAGTTGCGTCTTCTATTAACTTCATTAGCCTAAACGGGGAAAACAACAACTCCCTGTTTCAATGAGTACCTGATAAAGTAGCCTACCTTGATGAACATAATAACCTGAGGTGGTGTGACATCCAGATCGTGGTGGGCGTCATGCGATGAGTAAGTCATCAAGTGGATGGAGATGGTGTTAAGGTTGGCGCGTCCGCGCATGGAGTGGATCGGCGGTGGTCGCGTCCAGGCAGTGAATGCCATGTGAGTTGTGGGGCGCGGCGGAGGAGGATTACACACAGTCCAGTTCCCTTGAGCAAGATGTGGTAGCGGCTTGTCCAGATCGAGTGGATACGGCGGATGAGGTAGCTCGCGGTGACGGAGTGAGGGAGGCGGAGGATGCGGTGAAGGGCGGCGGCGGCGGCTCCTGCTCCCTCGTGGCACGGTGGCGCGGCATGC
>NW_025237521.1:0-4645 GCF_018294505.1 Triticum aestivum
AGATTTTAACATTATCAGAAATGGGAAGGAGAAAAACAAGCCTATGCTTAATGAACAATGGTCCTTTATGTTTAATGCTATTATTGAGCAAGCAGGGTTAAGGGAGCTGCCTTTGAATGGAAGGCAGTACACCTGGGCTAATAATCAGGAGGACCCTACTTTTGAGAAGTTGGATAGAGTTTTGATGTGCCCTGCTTGGGAGGAAAAATACCCATTAACCATATTGCAGGCCTTTGCTAGAGAGGTATCTGATCATACCCCCTTGTTCCTGGATACAGGGGAGACTCGTGATCACAAATACATTTTTAGATATGAAAATGCTTGGATACTGAGAGAGGGTTTTAGAGAGCTGGTGTATAACACCTGGAATGGTAGATACTTTGGGGACATGTTAGATAGATGGCAATCAAGGTTGAGAAACCTTAGGAAAAAGTTAAAAGGCTGGAACAGAAATATGGATGCTTGGTACAGAAAAATAAAAATGGAAATATTAAAAGAATTGGATGATTTAGATAAGAGAGCTGAGATTATGGGCTTAGGTGTGAGAGATAGGGATGATTAGAAAAAGTTGAGAGCACAATTGAAAAAAGTAATGTTGCAAGAAGAGGTGAAGTGGTTGCAGAGATATAAAGATTCAGAGATTAAAGATGGAGACAGAAATACTAGATATTATCATGCCAAGGTGAATGGGAGGAGAAGAAAAAATAAGATTGTTTCCCTGGAACAGGAAGAAGGGTTATAGAGGGAGATGAGAATTTAATGGAATATATCACCAAATTCTATAAAGAATTATTTGGACATCCTGAAGAATCTAGTATTTCGTTGAAGGAGATGGAGATGAATAAAATTAATGGACAGGAGAAAGAGGAGCTTTTGGCTCCTTTTTCCCTAAATGAAATCCATCAGGTGGTCTTTGGGATGAAAAGAAACAAAAGCCCTGGCCCTGATGGGTTCCCTGCTGATTTTTACCAAGATTTTTGGGAAGTGGTGAAGTGGGATCTGAAATCCTTGGTAGAAGGGTTTGCAAAAGGTGAGATTAATATTGCCAGACTTAATTATGGTATTATTACTCTTGTCCCAAAAACTAATGATGCTAAACAAATTCAGAAGTTCAGGCCTATTTGCCTGTTGAATGTCAGTTTTAAAATCATTACTAAAATTCTGATGAATAGATTGGCCAAATGTGTGGCCCTTGTGATTTCCAGAACCCAAACTGCCTTTATCAAGGGCAGATACATTATGGAAGGGATTGTGATCCTGCATGAGGCCCTGAACTCCTTTCACAAACACAAAGAAGATGCCCTGGTGTTTAAAGTGGATTTTGAGAAAGCTTATGATAAAATCAAATGGCCTTTTGTGATACAGATGCTGAAAATGAAAGGATTTCCTGATAAATGGTGTGACTGGGTGATGGAAACTATGAGAGGAGGACATGTAGGAATCAGGGTAAATGATGAAATTTGCCCGTATTTTAAAACCTTTAAAGGACTAAGGCAAGGAGATGCTATGTCCCCTTTGCTGTTTGACATAGCTGCTGATGCCCTGGCTTGTGTAATGAGTGATGCCCTGGAGCATGATCTGGTTAAGGGGGTGCTGAATGGAAATGGAGAAAAAGGGGTTAATATGTTACAATATGTTGATGATACTATCTTCTTGATCAAGGATGAGGTGGAAAGTGTTAAAAATCTTAAACTTATACTTGGGGCTTTTGAGCAGATGTCTGGGCTCAAAATAAATTTTCATAAAAGTGAATTGCTATTATTTGGCAAAGCTAGAGAAAAACAATCGACCTATCAGGATATCCTAACGTGTAAGATGGGAGACTTGCCCATTAGGTACCTGGGGATGCCTGTTTCTGAGAATAGAGTTGGGAACTCACACTGGGAATGTGTGACAAATAAAATTGAGAAAAAGTGTGGATGTTGGCAGGGGAAGCTACTGGGTTCTATTGCTGGAAGAATCACCCTGGTGCAAGCCTGCTTGACTAACATGCCTTTGTTTATGATGTCCTTCTATGCTGTGCCTAAAGGGATCATAAAGAAAGCTGATTTCTTTAGATCCAGATTGGTATGGCAAGAAGATGAGAATGTAAAAAAGTACCACCTGGTGAATTGGAAAGAGTGCTGTCGACCTAAAGACATGGGGGGTTTAGGGATACTGAATTTAGAGATTATGAATATTGCGCTCCTAGCAAAATGGTTTTGGAAAATGGAAAATGAAAGAGGTCTGTGGCAGGATGTTTTGGATAGAAAATATAGAAAAGGGAGATGTTTAGCTTTAGTAAGCAAGAAGCCTGGGGATTCCCAATTTTGGGCTAGTTTGTTGAAGATCAAGGAAATATTCTATAGATTTGTTAAGAAAAAAGTAGGGGATGGGAGAAATACTAGGTTCTGGGAAGATACCTGGGTGGATGATAAACCTTTGAAAGAGGCTTACCCTAGGCTGTATGATATATGCTTTGACCACAACATTACTGTGGAAGAGGCTATACAGAAAGGGTGGGGGATTTCAAATTTAGAAGAACATTGCATGGGGAAACTTTAGGGCTTTGGAATTGTTTGAAAAAAAGATGTGAGGAAATTCATTTGCAGGGAGGGGCGGACCAAGTTCTCTCGACCCTAACTGCAGATCATAAGTTTTCTGTGGGGTCCTTATATAGGAAATTGATAGCAGTTGGGATAAACTTCCCACAGAAATACTTATGGAAAACAAAGTTGCCTGAGAAACTGAAAGTGTTTCTTTGGTTAGTTAATAAAAAAAGTATATTAACTAGGGATGTGCTGCTTAGAAAAGGCTGGAAGGGTGGGAAAGGATGTGTGTTGTGTGGGAAAGATGAATCAATTGACCATTTGTTTTTTTCCTGCTCCACTGCTTCACTGTTATGGGGTTTGGTCAGATGTGTGTGTGGATTTAAAACTGTCCCATCAAATGTAAAGGACTGTTTTGGGGGGTGGATTAGGAAATTTAATAAAGAGGAGAAAAAATGGTTCTGGTGGGGATTGCAGCCCTGCTTTGGGCAATTTGGAAAAGCAGGAATGTAATTGTCTTTGAAAACAAAAGGATAAATGATCCTTTGTATGTTGTCAAACTATTATGCAGGTGGTTGACTGACTGGTCTGTCCTGCAGATAAAGGAGTCGTCAAGAAAAACTTTGGAGCTGGGAGCAAGGGTGCTAGAACATGCAGCAAATGAGGTGTTCACTGCTAAGCTGGGATGGAGGATCAATGTGGCAAGGCTGGAATGAAGCTTCTCTTGCGAGGGTGAACCTGATGTTTGTTGCTCCTGATGACAGAACCCTTGTGTCCTTTCTTGCTTCTTTTGCTTTAGCTGTAATGATGATTTGGCAGTTTGAACTTAGGGGTTAATTTGTACTCAGGTTGTTGGAATTCATGGTGCTAGGGATTCCTGGTGGTGTTGGCAGCTGTGTTCTTTTCTGTTCTTTCTCTTTTTTTCGTTTTTATCTCGCCTGTAGAACTCGGTGGTTTTCAGTAATGAAAATCGGAAGGGGCAAGGCCCTTCTTTGATCAAAAAAAAATGTTTTTCTTATGTCCTCCCTCTTGCACGTGTTGTTTTTCTCACCCCCATCTTGTGTGTCCTTGGAATGCAGTCCTAGAACTAAGCAGTTGGGTTACTTTTGGAGGAGTACAGAGGGAAAACCAGGCGGGGTGTACCGGTGTAGGACACGCACGGCACTAGCTCCGGGGTGGTTCAGATCAGACGGCAGGGATAGAAGAGAAGCGTCTGCCTCATCCTGACAAGGAACCCACGCATAGTGTACTGCAGTCAATCATCTGCAAGTGCCCTTGGCTTGCACTGCTCACCTTCCTCTCCACTACACGCTCCTGTCACGGCACGCAGACGCAGTATATGCAGATGCATGCCTCGGATTGGAACGTTCGTCGCCATGCACATATATATGCCCACCCACCACCTACAATGCGGTTAGTGGCCGTGGATAGATTTGTTCGGCGTAGTATCACTTCTGGCGCGTGAGCGTGTCTTTTTGGCTTGGGGATTTTTTTTAGAAAAAGGGTATTACCCCAGCCTCTGCATATCATATTTGTGCTTGGAGGCGTTTCAAACTGAAAGTTTATGCTCCGCTTCTTTCTGCCAACAAGATAATAACTACTCCCTCCGTTTCAAAATAGATAACTCAAAATACAAAGTTGAGTCATCTATTTTAAAATAGAGGAAGTATGAGAAAGGAAGAAAAGGGAAGAATGTCAAGCCTGACCCTCTTCCACGGCAGGCCCACATTTCAAGTGCTCAATAATGCCACTCTATCATCTAGTATCAAGATATATCACAAGTTACGACATGCATGGACCGGGGAGGCTATGATGTTTTGGCCCGCGGATCAAAAAGATCCCCGGTTCTCGATCCCGCGTCTTGCCATCCGCCGTTCGTGCATGTCTTAACGGCGATGGCGACAACAAGGGTCTCCTATACATGTGTCGCGTTAGGGCCTTTAGTTTTAGTTCTCTTCCACCTGAAAGAGGCACATGCGGCGCTACTCGAAGCCACAAATGACAAAGGCCGGTGCAGGATCCTCTTCCTGCATGTCACTAGTAGAAAAAGGACCTAATATGAGACACATTAGTGCCGGTTTGGTTTTGAGCCGGCACTAATGTGTCCATTAATGCCG
>NW_025237522.1:0-4644 GCF_018294505.1 Triticum aestivum
CAGTTTCAGGGCAAGCAGTCCAAAGACAAGGAAAAAGAGTCAGACAGAGTTGAGGACAAATAAGATAGTGACGATGGATACCCCAAGTCAATTCCACCTTGATGATTTTTGCTGATGTCGAAAGCAAAAGTCGACTGAAAGTCATTAACCGTGAAGTGAATATGGTTGCCCCGGCAACACCCAGCTACCTGAAGTGGTCTCAGACTGCCATCACGTTCGACCAGTCCGATCACCCTGCGCACATTGCCACCCTTGGGAGGCAAGCTCTGGTGGTCGATCCAATTGTCGAAGGCACTCGACTGACCAAAGTCCTGATGGATGGTGGCAGCGGCCTGAACATACTGTATGCAGAAACGTTGAAAGGGATGGGCATTCTGATGTCCAGGCTCAGTGCCAGCAACATGAGTTTCCATGGAGTCATTCCTGGAAACAAAGCCGAGTCACTCGGCCAGATTGCTCTCGATGTGGTTTTCGGTGATTCAAAGAATTACCGCAAGGAAAAGTTGACATTTGAGGTTGTGGACTTCCAAAGTGCTTATCATGCTATTCTGGGACGGCCAGCTTATGCACGCTTCATGGCTCGACCGTGCTATGTGTATCTCAAGTTGAAGATGCCCGGCCCCAGAGGTGTGATCACCGTTACAGGCAATCGGAAGAAAGCAGAGGAGTGTTTTCAGAAAGGATCAAAGATCGCTGATGCTCAGATGTCAGTAGTCGAGCTGCAAGAGTACCAGAAGACTGCTGATCCGCGTGAATTGCTGCGAGCCAAGAAGCCAGCTTCAGAATCAGCTTTCCAGTCGTCCGGTGAAACTAAGCCAGTTCACATTCACCCGACCGACCCCAATGCTGCTCCGACTCACATCTCAATGACGCTCGACTCCAAATAGGAAGAAGCGCTCATCCAGTTCCTCCGTGAGAACTAGGACATCTTCGCATGGAAGCCTTCTAACATGCCTGGAGTTCCCAGGGGGCTGGCTGAGCACCGTCTACGAGTCGACCCGAAGTTCAAGCCTGTGAAAGAACATCTTCGACGTTCCGCCGTCCAGAAGAGGAAAGCTATTGGCGAGGAGGTGGCTCGGCTCTTAGAAGTGGAGTTCATCCTAGAGATTTTCCACTCCGAGTGGCTCGCCAATGTTGTCATGGTCCCCAAGAAGGACAAGTTACTTCGCATGTGCATTGACTTTAAACATGTCAATCGGGCCTGCTCGAAAGATCATTTCCCCCTCCCCCGCATGGACCAGGTAGTCGACTCGACCACGGGGTGTGAGCGTTTGTCTTTTCTAGATGCTTATTCAGGATACCATCAGATCCGTCTGTATGGACCCGACGAGATCAAAACGGCTTTCATCACCCCATTCGGGTGCTTCTGTTATGTCACCATGCCCTTCGGCCTCAAGAATGTTGGAGCCACGTTCATGAGGATGATTCAGAAGTGTTTGCTCACTCAGATCAGTCGGAACGTAGAAGCATACATGGATGATATTGTGGTTAAGTCACGGAAAGGTTCCGACCTACTGACTGACCTTGCCGAAACCTTTGCTAACCTCAGGGGATATGATATCAAGCTCAATCCATCAAAGTGCGCATTCGGAGTTCCAGGTGGAAAGTTACTCGGTTTTCTCGTTTCCGAACGAGGAATCGACGCCAATCCTGAGAAAGTTGGCGCCATATTCCGGATGAAGCGCCCTGTGCGTGTACACGATGTCCAGAAGCTTACAGGTTGCTTGGCCGCTCTAAGTCGATTCATTTCTCGTCTCGGTGAAAAGGCGTTGCCTCTTTACCGACTGATGAAGAAGTCTGACAAGTTCGAGTGGACTCCAGAAGCTGATGCAGCGTTTGCAGAGCTCAAAGCTCTACTCTCCACCCAGCCGGTGCTTGCTGCCCCAATCAATAAAGAGCCTCTCCTGCTTTACATTGCAGCCACGGGACAAGTTGTCAGCACAGTACTTACGGTCGAGCGGGAAGAAGAGGGAAAGGCCTTCAGAGTTCAGTGCCCAGTATATTATGTGTCTGAAGTTTTGACTCCTTCGAAGCAAAGATATCCCCGTTATCAGAAGCTTGTATATGGGATTTACATGACCACGAAGAAGGTTGCACACTACTTCTCTGACCATTCCATTACAGTCATCAGCGACGCTCCACTGTCAGAGATTTTGCACAACAGAGATGCAACTGGTCGAGTGACGAAGTGGGCGATTGAACTCCTTCCCCTAGATATCAAGTTTGAAGCAAAGAAGGCTATCAAGTCCCAAGCAATTGCAGATTTCGTCGCTGAGTGGATTGAACAGCAGCTTCCGACTCAAGTTCACTCGGAGCACTGGACCATGTTCTTCGATGGATCTAAGATGCTGAATGGTTCCGGTGCTGGGGTAGTGTTGGTCTCCCCCCGAGGAGATAAGCTCAGATATGTTCTCCAGATTCACTTCGATTCCTCCAATAATGAAGCAGAATATGAAGCACTCTTGTATGGGTTGCGCATGGCCATTTCACTCGGCGTCCGGCGCCTCATGGTCTATGGTGACTCAGATTTGGTGGTTAATCAGGTGATGAAGGAGTGGGACGTCAGAAGCCCAGCTATGACTGGCTACTGCAACGCGGTAAGAAAGCTAGAAAAGAAATTCGAGGGGTTAGAGCTTCATCACATCCCCCGACTAAAAAATCAAGCAGCTGATGATCTGGCAAAGATAGGCTCCAAGAGAGAAGCCATTCCCAGCAATGTGTTTTTGGAGCACATCCACTCGCCGTTAGTCCAAGAGGATCCTTTTACAGAATTAGCCCCGCAACCGAAAAGTGCCACAGATCCGACTGAAGTCGAAATTCCTGCTGTGGTCGACCTAGTCATGGAGGTCTTGGAAATCACTCCCGACTGGACGATACCATACATCGTGTATATCTTGAGGAAATAACTTCCGGAGGACGAAGAAGAGGCTCGACAGATCGTCCGTCGATCTAAAGCTTTCACAGTCATAAAAGGACAGTTGTATAGAGAAAGCGCAACTGGAATCGGTCAGAAGTGCATAACGCCGGAAGAAGGTCAGATAATCCTTGATGATATCCACTCAGGGACCTGTGGTCACCATGCGTCCTCTCGGACCATCGCGGCCAAAGCATACCGAGCGGGTTTTTATTGGCCCAGGGCAAACGAAATGGCGAAAGATATAGTCGACAAGTGTGAAGGCTGCCAGTTCTACTCCAACATGTCGCACAAACCAGCATCAGCTCTAAGGACCATTCCACTCGTCTGGCCCTTCGCTGTTTGGGAACTGGACATGGTTGGTCCACTGAGAACAGGCAGGAGCGGATTCACACATGTGCTTGTGGCAGTCGACAAGTTCACCAAATGGATTGAAGCCAAGCCTATCGAAAATATTGATGCTAGCACTACTATCAGTTTCATCAGAGAGTTGATATTCAGATATGGGGTCCCGCATAGCATCATCACTGACAATGGGTCAAACTTCGATTCAGACAAGTTCAGAGCTTTTTGCGCCTCTCAAGGCACACGAGTCGACTACGCGTCGGTCGCGCATCCCCAGTCGAATGGACAAGCTGAAAGAGCAAATGGTCTGATTCTCAAAGGACTGAAGCTTCGACTAATGCGTGATCTCAAGCACGCAGTAGGCGCTTGGGTCGACGAGCTTCCGTCAGTTTTGTGGGGACTGAGGACCACCCTGAACCGGTCGACTGGAAGAACGCCATTCTTTCTGGTTTACGGGGCCGAAGCCGTCCTGCCGAGTGATCTACTTCACAACGCCCCCAGAGTTGAGCTTTATAACGAAGACGAAGCAGAGCAAGCCCGGCAAGACGCAGTCGACCTCCTAGAGGAGGAGAGGGAAATGGCTATGATCAGATCGACCATCTATCAACAAGACTTGTGTCGATTCCATGCCAGAAATGTGAAGAGTCGAGCCTTCCAAGAAGGAGATTTGGTCCTCCGAGTGGATCAACAGAAACCACACAAACTTGCTCCTACTTGGGAAGGCCCCTTCATCGTCACCAGAGTCCTTCACAATGGAGCATATCATCTCTACAACGTTGATTGCCGGATCGATGAGCCACGAGCTTGGAATGCGGAACTACTCCACCCATTTTACACTTGAATTCTCACTCGGATGAGGTGTAATAAGAAAAACTTATGTAGTTTATTTTTTATCAAAGACAAGAGTGTCCCAGTTCTTCCTGTAATTGCTGTCAGTTTTGTTTACGTACGAAATCCCCCAGTGGGTAGCTTAGCTGCGAATCCGTTTCGCCTAAGTTTGCAAAAAAAAATCCTACCGAGTGGTGAGCCAGACTCCCACTCGGGGGCTTAGCTGCAGCCCAGTGCTCGCCTAAGTATATAAAAATCCTACCGAGTGGTGAGCCAGACTCCCACTCGGAGGCTTAGCTGCAGCCCAGTGCTCGCCTAAGTGTTTGAAAATCCTACCGAGTGGAGAGCAAACCTCCCACTCGGGGGCTTAGCTGCAGTCCAAGTACTCGCCTAAGTATTTGAGAATCCTACCGAATGGTGAGCCAGACTCCCACTTCGAGGCTTAGCTGCAGCCAAGTGATCGCCTAAGTGTTTGGAAATCCTACCGAGTGGAGAGCAAACCTCCCACTCGGGGGCTTAGCTGCAGTCCAAGTACTCGCCTAAGTATTTGAAAATCC
>NW_025237523.1:0-4643 GCF_018294505.1 Triticum aestivum
CCACACTCAACAACTTGGCCATGGCTTCGTCCAAGGCTGCACCATCCTCCACAACTTCTGGTTTCCGACGAACAACAAGATCGTCGGAAAAACAGAAGGAGGACACAACACTGCCTGCATAAAGAGTTACTCCTCTTCCCTTATTCGTGCAAATCTTACGTCTCCGCTCACACCGTATTCATCCCATGAAAGAAACTTGAGTGCTTCTTACTGCATCTTCTTCGTGATACTAAATGCACAAGGTTTCCTCCCTTTTACTATTCCACCTTTGCTAGAGGTCAGTAGCCCGCCTGGATTTCAATGCAGGGTCAGTCGAACCACAATTAAAAGAAGCAGCACCCTCTTAGGCGCGCAGAGCACCGACTCCACCTTTTCCCTGGGGAAGCGGCGCTTCGGTGTCTACAATAGGGGTGTGGGGCGCAGGAGCTGCTTGCGCCCGATATGGAGGTCGAGGGGCTTGAATGGATGGCCGGGGGGGGCGGTGCCAAGCACAGCGGTGCGGTGAGGTCGAGGGGAGGGCGCAGGCAGGGGAGGAATACTGGGCTAGTGGTCGCTGGCATTTCGAGGAAGATCGTCAACACTAACTAGCTGGAGGTAGATGAAGGCGATCTGCCAGTTCTTTGTACATCGGACGGTGCAGAAAAAATGGACTGACCTATTTGCTTTCAGTCGACTGTTATTTTCATAGAATCCTATAGTAATTGAGTGTGCCATGCATGTTGTAGAGCTATCATATGTCTCCCGTCATTTATTTCTCACCGACCTGCTATCTGCTACCTTTACACTGTACTAATTGCGCACACACTTCACCCATACTCACACTATTGTTTTTTTATGCATGGGTATTTCAGACTCTGACGCAGAAAAGAAAAGACAGAAGTCGCTCCAGTGTAATTCAAAGATAAGCACTAAGCGTTTCAGCGCTCTAATGGGTGCAGTGTCAGCATTTGGAGACAGTAAACGTAGCTCTGCAGTTGATGATCTCAATTGCCACACACAACCATCCCAGGTGCTTGCTTTAACTTCGCGTTGTCAAATGTGGTTGCATGTTGCATATGGTGTCTAGCTTGTATTGCTTCCAATTTGGTTCAATTACATCTGCTTACTTTACACATTATACCTTTCATAATGACATGCCTTCCTGTTTTTGATACATACTACATATGTCTATTAACCATGTTCGTACATCAAACTAATGCTCTTTTGTATCCCTCGTCAATCACTTATGATGAGACAGTCACCCGGGTGGGTTACTGTGAGACGCCCTACTCGTTTAAAGAGTGTAGTGTCATCCTCCCCACATGATTCTCAAGAAACAGCAAGGCTAAATGAAGATAGTCAACGTAGCTCTCAAGTTGATCACCGCAATTCCCCCACACCACCATCACAGGTGCTTGCTCTTACTAGGCAGTGTGATATGTGGTTGCATGTTGCATACGGTGTCTACCTTGTAATGCTTCTAATTAGGGTAAATTGCATCTGCTTAGTTAACACATTATACCTGTGAATATGACATGCCTTCCTGTTTTTGGTACATACTACGTCTTTCTATTAACCATGTTCTTACATCAAACTACTTTTCTTGTGTATCCCTCATCAATGCTCCTAATTTGTTAAATTGCATCTCCTTAGCTTACACATTATACATGTGAATATGACACGCCTTCCTGTTTTTGGTACATACTACATCTACCTATCACACCATGTTCTTACATCAAACTACTATTCTTGTGTATCTTGTGTCTATCGTTTATGATGAGACAGTCACGCGTGTGGGTTAATATGAGACGCAATACTCTTATAAAGAATGCAATTTCATCCTCTCCACATGATTCTCAAGCAACACCAAGCCTAAATGAAGATATTGAACGTTGCTCTGTACCTGAAGATAGCACTTCCCCTACACCACCATCACAGGTGCTTCCTCCAACTTCGCAGTGTGATATGTGGTTGCATGTTGCATACGGTGTCTAGCTTGTAATGCTTCTATTTAGCGTAAATTGCATCTGCTTAGTTTACACACTATACCTGTGAATATGACATGCCTTCCTATTTTTTGTACACACTACATCTATGTGTTAACCTTGTTCTTACATGAAACTACCTCTCTTTTGTATCCTGCATCAATCAATTACGATGGGTCACCTTTATTCGTTACATATTGCATATTATTTCTAGCATGTTGAAATGTATTGCTTCTAATTTGGTCAAATACATTCGTTGGGGCACCCTTTTAATTTGTCAGAGTGATACTGGTTTCATCTTTCATATGGTTTCTAGCTTGCATCGATTCTAACAAGTTCAAGCACCTTGTGCTTAGTTTACACTTTATACATCATACATGTCAATATGTCACGTCGTCCTGTTTTTCATACATATTACATCCTCCTATCATGTGTCTGCCTTACATGAAAGTAGTGTTCGTCAGTATCATGCATCAATAAGTTCTGAAGAGCAAATTTTATTCTTTTTCTTGTGGGTTTGACTTGACAAGGCAAAATCAAGAAAGAGGAAGGAAAAGAGTAAGGAAGGCGATGATGGTGGTCCTCTGCAGCAACGTAAACGGAGCATCTATACCGATTCTCCTTGTACTGATAGTGCATTACATGGTCCAAGTCTCCGCTCCCCTACTCCACCATCCAAGGTGCTTGCTCTAACTTGGTAGTGTGATATCTGGTTGCATGTTGCATATGGTGTCTATCTCGTATTGCTCCTAATTAGTGTAAACTACATCTGCTTAGCTTACACATGATACATGTGAATACGACACGCTTTCCTATTTTTGGTACATACTATATCTGTCTATCACACCATGTTCTTACATGAAACTACTCTTCTTGTGTATCCTGCATCAGTCACTTATGATGGGACACCTTTAAGTTGGCAGTGTGATATTGGTTGCGTCTTGAATATGATTTCTAGCATGTATTGCTTCTAGTTTGATGAACGCCACCTATGACGAGACAGTTTTAACTTGGCAGAGTGATATTGATTGCACCTTCCATATGGTGTCTTGCAGTGTTTCTAATTTGTTGAAGTGCCTTCTGCTTAGTTACCACATCATAGGTGTGAATATGTCAAGCCGTCCATTTTTTCGTACATATTCCATCCTCGGATCATGACTTTGCCTTTCATCAAAGTAGTGTTCGTCAGTATCATGCATAAATGAGTTCTGAAGAGCGAATGATATTCCTTTTTCTTGTCGGTATGACCTCACAATGCAAAATCAATAAAGCTGAAGGAAATTGGCAAGGCATTGGATGACGGTGGTCCTTCTGAGCAACTCAAACGGAGGTTCTCTACAGATTCTACTCCGCCATCTTCCCAACAAGATTCACAAGACAACGCAAGGCTAGACAGTCAACGTAGCTATGTAGATGATGGGCACATCTCCCCTACTCCACCATCACAGGTGCTTGCTCTAACTTGGCACTATTATATGTGGTTGCATGTTGCATATGGTGTCTAGCTTGTATTGCTTCTAACTTTGTTGAATTGCATCTGCTTACTTTACACATAATGCTTGTGAATATGACATGTGTTCTGGTTTCTACATCAGACTACTATTCTTGCATATCCCGAATCAGTCACTTATGATAAGGCACCTTTAAGTCGCCACTATGATATTGGTTGTGTATTGCATATGATTTCTAGCATATACTGCTTCTAATTTGTTGAAATGCCATACAGTTTGAACTTGGCAGAGTGATATTGGTTGCATCTTTCATATGGTGTGTAGCTTGAAGTGCTTCTAATTTGTTGAAATGCCTTCTGCTTAGTTACCACATCATAGGTGTGAATAACCTTCCTGTTTTTCATACATATTCCATCCTCGCACCATGTGTTTGCCTTTCATCCGAGTAGTGTTCGTCAGTATCATGCATGAATGAGTTCTAAAGAGCGAATTTTATTCCTTTTTCTTATAGGTTTGACTTCACAATGCAAAATCATTACAGCTGAAGGAAATTAGTCCGGGAGTGGATGATGGTGGTCCTTCAGAGCAACTCAAACAACGGGTCTCTAAAGATTCTACTCCGCCATCCTCCCAACAAGATTCGCAAGACAACACAAGGCTGGACAGTCAACGTAGCTGTGTAGATGATGAGCACATCTCCCCTACTCCACCATCACAGGTGCTTGCTCTAACTTGACACTATTATATGTGGTTGCATGTTGCGTATGATGTCTAGCTTGTATTGCTTCTAACTTGAATTGCCTCTGCTTACTTTACACATAATGCCTGTGAATATGACACGTGTTCCTGTTTCTAGAACATACGTGTACATGATGAGCACATCTCCCCTACTCCACCATCACAAGTGCTTACTCTTACTTGGAACTGTTATACGTGGTTGTGTTTTCCGTATGATGTCTAGTTTGTATTGCTTCTGATTATGTAGAATTGCATCTGCGTAGCTTACAACTTATACCTGCAACGATCACTTACCCATAAGACATATTTAACTTGGGACTGTGATGTAGGTTGCATCTTGCATTGTCTTCTAGCTTGTACTGCTTCTAATTTCTTGAAATGGCACTTACGACGAGACACTTTTTACCTGATACAGTGATATTGGTTGCATGTTCATATGGTGCCTAGCTTTCATTTCTTCTAATTTTGTTGAAATGCCTTCCGCTTACTG
>NW_025237524.1:0-4642 GCF_018294505.1 Triticum aestivum
GGTATTTCATAAGCTTGTGGTCCAAGAATAGGATCCTAACTCAACTTAACCAGACTCGTATTGTAAATAAGCTAAAACTAAGGAACCAAACAATCAAGATGCCACCCTTGTACAATTCAAGCTTGTCTGAGCACACCACAAAGAAAGCAATTATGACAAACAAGGGAGATTAGTCGAGCGTACCAGGCCTGCAACAACACCTTTTAGCATGCCAATAGCTTGCCTCGAACACAAACGATACCCCTCCGTGTGAAATATAACTGTCACAATATATATGAACGAATGGTCTATGGGTGTTGTAGGAAACACTGAACTCATACAGATTTGTTGACACACGAACACGTCACGTGTACCCTCGACGCCGGGGGTGATGCACCGCAGCTCACGTCGAAGGAGACCCGACCGACAGCGCGATACGCAAGACAGTCGGCGGGTGCTTTTGCAGACCCGAAACCCCGCGCACCCGGGAGGGACCCCGTCAGGGATTGCGGCGGCTATGGGCTGCCCTAGGTCGATTCGCTCGCCCCTAGAGCCTCGGGATTCGCAGCTCTCAAACACGAAGAACAGCGAAGAACGAGAGAGAAAAACGGTGGAGAGATAAAACGTAGACAGAAAAAAGTAGTATATTGATTTGTTCGATTGTGTGTTGTTTCAATCGGCCGTCACCCCCAACATATATAAGAGGCGGCTGGACTTCCCGTACAAGAAAAGGATTCATCTAGGCTTTCTTTACAAAAAAATTACATCAATTCACGTCCAAAACCCTAGTCAAATTCGGACTGGTTTTGTCCGAACTTTCCAAAACTGTTCGGTTTAAACTGACTGTACCTTGCGGGTCTTTTTTATGGTGGTAAACGATCTCGGATGAAAACGAGCCCAAAAGCAATCTTGACCGTTTCGACGATACGAAAAACTTTCATGCTGAACGTTTTCCGATTCGAGGCCATCTTCTGGGGCAAAACACTCACGCATTACATCAGACACTTGCCAAAACATGTCTGGTCTCCCGCGTCATATTTCGCCTCTTGAGAGGGCTGCATTCAGATAGCTCTAACTTTTGCATACGAACTCGGATTGAGATGATTTTTATATAAAAATCGACCGATTTGACGAGACGAAGACAATCATGTAGAGCATTCCTTCATCCGAGATTGTCCTGGAGGCTTAATTGACCAAAAAGCACTCAGAACACCTAAACATGACAATCTGAGTGTAGTTTTGGTCTTTGACATGATGCCGAATAATTATGGTCCAAACATTAAAGTTGTTCCATTCGGTGATGTGAAACTTTTGATGCTGAAGACCCTTTCACTCTGTATCTTGCCAAAATCAGGCGTCAACACATGCCCCCCTGTTTTTCGGCAAAGCTTGCATGCCGAAAAATAATATGCATAGTGTTCGTTCTAAGGACGATGTCGACACTCCATCGGCCATTTATTTTCCTTAGGGCGATAATTATGTATCGGCCATGTTTGTGCTAAGGGCGATAGTCATATATCGGCCATTGCCTACTCAGGCTTCCTGCCACACACTCGGGTGGTACTTCTTCAAATATTTCCCGTTGAGAGCTCGGGGTAACAATGCCCCTTGTATTGATTCCACCAAATATGAATTTCCGGGAACAACCCTTGTAATTCTAAAAGGACCTTCCCAACTCGGAGACCACTTCCCGAATTTCCTATCCCTTGAACCAATCGGCAGAATCACCTTCCAGACGAGATCACCAACTTGAAAATTCTTCAACTTAACTTTCTTATTGTAAGCTCTTGCAACCCTCAACTTGTCTCTCTCTATGGACTTCAAAGCAACCAAACGTTTATCGGCAACTTCATCAATATTGTCCATCATCAAGTTATAAAAGTCTATTGCCGATAAATCATTTTGTTTGGCTATTCTCAAAGCATTCAAATTTACTTCCACTGGTAAAACAGCCTCTTGGCCATATACAAGCTCATATGGAGTCACCTTGGTAGCACCATGCCTTGAAATTCTATGTGCCCACAAAGCTTCAGACAACAACTCATGCCATCTCCTCGGATCACCTTGAAATTTTATTGCTAGACTCAGCTTGTCCATTAGCTTGGGCATAATACGGAGAGGAATTGAGCAACTTTATGTTATAAGATTCGGCAAACTCTCTGATTTGGTGTGACATGAAAGATGAACCTTGATCCGTAGTTAACGTTTGAGGAATACCGAATCTATGAATAATGTGCTCGGTTATGAATTGAATTACCTCCGTATGTGTCATGTTCTTGAGAGGTACTGCTTCAGACCATTTAGTGAAATAATCAGTTGCCACCAATACGAACCGATGCCCTTTTGAAGAAGACGGGTGGATTTGTCAAATGAAATCTAAACCCCAACCTCTGAAAGGCCACGGTTTGATAATAGGATGTAACATAGCAGCAGGAGCCAATTGAATATCACCAAACTTTTGACAAGCTTCACATCCTTTATAATATCTGAAGCAATCATTAATCATAGTCGGCCAATAAAACCCAGCACGTCGCAATAACCATTTCATCTTGGGAGCCGACTGGTGAGTGCCACAAATACCTTCATGTACTTCCCCCATAGCAACTCTTGCCTGGTCCTCATCCAAACACTTTAGAAGAACATCATCGACTGTTCGGCGATAAAGACCATCATCTCTCATTGTATACTTAAAAGCCATACGCCGAACAGCCCTGTCCACCCTTTCACTCGGATTGCACAAGTAATCAACAATGGGCTTTCTCCAGTCGGAATTATCACCTGCACTAGATTTTTTGTTAATGGCCGAATCAGTGGGTTCAGGTTCGGCCTCTCCCATATTGGCAAGACAAGACATCGGTCTTTGAGAGATATGAAACATGCCACGATCAACATGATATCCAGATGCTTGCTGTGCCAACTCATTTGCTTTCCAGTTGTCATGCCTAGATATATGTGTAATGCTAAAACAATCCAAAGTAGAAATTATATCTAGACATTTATCAAGATAAACATTAAGTGATTCGTCCAAACACTGAAAGACTCTGGATATTTGCTGCACCACTAGTAACGAATTACCGTAAGCCTCAATATGTGTAACACCTATAGCAAGTAGCATCTCTAAACCGAATAACAATGCTTCATATTCGGCTTGATTGTTTGTGCAAAAATATTCTAAGCGGCATGAGGCTTCAAAAACAGCACCATGAGGAGATACATAAACAATACCAACACCTTGGCCATTGCTACAAACTGAACCATCAAAGTACAATCTCCATGGCACTAATGAAACAAGGTTTATATCAACATCATGCTTGTCATTAATCCGATGTTCAACAATGAAATTAGCAACAATTTGGCCTTTCATGGATTTTATAGATTCATAAGACAAATCATATTCAATCAATGCATAAGCCCACTTTCCAATTCTACCACTAAGAATTGGCCTATGCAACATGTACTTAATGACATCGGTTTGACAAGCTACTACACAAGCACTCGGTACTAGGTAATGTCTCAATTTTGTGCAAGCATAATATAAGAATAGACATAGTTTTTCAATAGATGTATACCTTGTCTCGGCGTCCAATAAGCGTCTGCTCAAATACGTAATGGCATGCTCTTTTCCTTCGGTATCTTGAGTCAAAACAGCACCAATAACACCTTCCTCTGCTGCGATATAAAGCTTAAAAGGCTCTCTATGCTTGGGTGCTTTCATTACCGGAGGAGTGCACAAATAATTCTTGATCATATCAAAGGCTTCTTGCTATTTTGCCCCCCAAGTGAAATTAGCATCATTCTTTAACCGAAGGATAGGAGTAAATGCATCAACTTTCCCTGACAGATTGACTATGAACCTTCTCAAATAATTGACATTGCCAAGGAACTTTTGCATATCTCTCTTGCATGTTGGAGCCTCCACTTTCTGTATGGCCTCTATCTTTTTGGGATCAATTTCGATGCCATCTTCATGAATAATGAAACCCAAAAATTTGCCAGCTGACACGCCGAATGCACATTTCAAAGGATTCATCTTTAGTCCATAGCTTTTCATTCTCTCAAAAGCTAAACACAAATCGGCCAAGTGAGATTCAAAAGCATCCGATTTGACAACAATATCATCAATATAAACTTCAAGTATGATACCGAGTAAATCATGAAAAATCAAATTCATAGCTCTTTGATACATGGCTCCAGCATTTTTTAATCCGAATGTCATCACTGTCCACTCAAATAAACCAAGGAAACCAGGACATCGGAAAGTTGTTTTGTACATGTCCTCTTCAGCCATAAAAATTTGATTATATCCGGCATTACCATCTAGAAAGCTAATAACCTTATGTCCAGAAGCATCATTAATAAGCATATCGGCTATTGGCATGGGATACTCATCTTTGGGTGTAGCCCTATTCAAATCTCTGAAGTCAATGCACACCCTCAACTTGCCGGATCCTTTCTTCTCCACTGGGACAATGTTAGAAATCCACTCGGCATACCTGCGAGGTCGAATGAAATTAGCTTCAAGCAGTCGACCGATCTCTTCCTTGATCCGGTCATATGTTTTCGGATTAAACTTTCTGGTCGACTGTTTATAAGGCCTAAAACCGGCCTTTATAGGCAACCGATGCTCCACTAGCTCTCGGCTCAACCCTGGCATCTCATGATA
>NW_025237525.1:0-4642 GCF_018294505.1 Triticum aestivum
TTCACTCCATAGTCTTAAAGATCATTGAATACCCTTTATAGCTGGCGTTACCAGTAATGCCCTGTCTTAATGTACATTGAACCCATGTAACGGAGGTTGGCTGGGGTCTTGGCACACTCTATATAAACCACCCCCTCCTCTGGGACAAGGGTTCGCATCCCTTGTAACACACACACACACACCATATTCCAGTCGACCGCCCCAGGGCACTGAGATGTAGGACTTTTACCTCCTACGAGAGGGGCCTGAACTCGTAAAACTCGTGTGTACAACCTCGCCGTAGCTAAGATCTCGCCTCCTCATACGTACCCCCTATTCTTACTGTCACACTTAGTACCACGACACTAATCCCGGCAGGGCCCTCACAAAGAAAATGTAGGCTCATGCACACACTACACTACTTGCATGCAACTAGAAAAACTGCTAATGAACAACCATGTGTAGGTCCATGGCTAATATCCGCACGGCTCATCGCACTTCAAACAACACGCTACCCACCTGGCCCGCCAGCGCTCGCGCATGTTGCCCGCCTTGCCACAACACCCGTGCACGTCGCCACCAGTGGTGATTGGCCGGTTCGCTCGGTCCATCCTGGGCTTCGCCGTCGCCCCGTCGGTCCCTGAAAACATGACCTGGTGGTCGGTCCGGTCCTGTCTGGACCACCGGCAGCCAGTCCAAAAGGTGGCTCGGTGAGGGACTGAATGGTCCGGACGGTGTCGACCCTACACCGGCTAGATAAAGTGGAGAGTGTGCGTCTTGACTCCAAGCTCCGTGTCTCCATCTTCATCGGCATCCGGCATGATGAAGCGTACGGCAAGCGGCGACGCGGCGTCATGGTGCCGAGCTCCTCATCCTTGTCTTCGGTGGCTTCCGCGTGGTGAAGTGTTTCGCTCGAGGCGCAAGTTGGTGAAGCAACTCCAGCGTAACCGTGCATGGGACGGGCATCGTCATCCGAAGTCATGGCATGTGGACGTAGCAGGTAGTGGGCAACGTCATTGGCGCACTCTGGACGTCTATGTTGGAGAGCTTGATGTGGACACGATGACCCTACGACGATGGCGCCGATGGTTTGCTGCATCTTTACGATTTCCGGGGTCTTGTGTGACGGCACCATCCATCATCATCGTGTTGTGCTTGCATGCATAATCGTTCACAAGAATTAGCCACGCCTCCATCGTCATCTGAGTGGTCCGACGGGTACACGTGCGCCTCTGACGAGCCCGACGGCCTACTCTTCAGCCTTTACGTTTATGTGCTGCTCGCTCCTGGCCGCCCCCTTGGAGCATTCGTCTGTGCTCTTTTGTCTGCAGGTGCTCACGCCAGATGCAATCGCCTCTGGTTGTTCTTACCTTGGTGCATTTTGTGCCCTTTCTCTTAACCTCCCCTTGCTGCATACTCGAATTGTGTGTGTGTCTGTGTGTGTGCGCGCTTGTGTGCAGGTCGGACTCCCATAAACTGTTTAAAAAAGGATCTTCATAGCCGAGTACGTGCTAGGTTGTGTACGTGCTTTATATTTGAACTAACGTTATGTAGATCTATTTTTAAATCTCAACCGTCTATCTTTAGCATTAATACAAAATCAACGGGTATAAAGGAATGATCTATGGAGAACTACGAAATTTTCCGTTCTTTAATATTAGGTATATAGATATAAATATAGATATAGATATAGATATAGAGTAGTACATACTTTCTATATTATCCAATTAATGGATGTGTACCCATTGCAACGCAATGGCATGTTTGCTAGTAGTATAAGTGAAATCCTACATGGCGTCCGCGCACATCCTGCCATGGTATAGCAGCCGGCAGCTGATGAGACGATTGGTTAACCCAGATACCCCGGTGATGTTAGTCACGGCTCACGAGTCTATATCTCTTTCACAATTGCATTACTGACTCTTCCATCCAATTAGTCGTCGTTGCGTCGGTCGCCTGACGTTGGTTCGTGCATACTAGTCGAAGACAGAACAAGGCCGGGTTTAGGGCCAGTTCTTTTGGGCAATTCTCCCAGAATTGACTCCCTCCCCAGCTTCTTCCAGAATTGACATTTGATACTTTTTTACAATTCCTAGCTAATTAGACATTAACTAGCTAGAAATTGTAAAAAAAGATGAAGTGGCAATTCTGGAAAAAGTTAAGGAGGGGGTCAATTCTGGAAGAATTGCTCAAAAGAACTGCCCTTAGCCGCCGGCCAGCAGGCGACCAGACCCAGACCAGATTGACCGCATCTGTATTTCAGCATGTTTCAGCCGTCGATGTGCCTTTGTCATACTACTTCAGACTTCACTCAATTCATGCGCCGGCGGCCAACCGGACTGTATGATACGCTACGGAGAGACGTACGCCCAAACTACATTTTCTATCCTGTACTTAGTCCGGAGGCTGCTTAGATTGAGATTTTTCTTTCCCTTGGTCAACGAACCTTAATTCAACTTGCGGCAATGTGTGACGGCGTGGCTGCTACAGGCGATCGATCAGCAATTGTTTCAAGCTAGTGTGGTCACAAAAGCATGGGCATCTTGCCAGTGATGTTTGACCAACGACATGGTAGCCGGGCACACCTAAGCTACGTGCATGCATCGAACCGACGTGTCCAGACTTCAGCTAATCTCTTGTCGTTTTTCGAGAATCAGCTAAGCCAGTTACCAAAACATTCGTTCAAATTATTGGGGATCTGTTTTAAATCAAAAGCACATCCAATTAAACTCGAGACTAGTCTAGCAACCGAGCGGGAAAAGAAAAGATGATCATTGGTCTCTTCTTTTCCACAAAAAACACAGTGTTTCCTCCCTTTTCATCCCCTTTTCAACAAGTTATCTTTTGTCAAAATACTTTTCCTACTAAGTAACCACAAGAAAAATTTGATTTTCACTGGGACCCTCTGTTCCAGAGGAACTTTTGTGGGAATCCAAAATTAATTTTTATAAGATGCAGGTATATTTCCTATCAGCAGTGAGCATCCACATGGATTTGTCTTTACCCCCATACATCAAGACCTCCTCACATCTCTCCTTCAAACTTATCCAAAGTTGTTCAGAGTCTCCAAATAGAGATCTTCTAAAAGAGAGTTGCCCCCAACCCTTATCAATGGCCTCTCTAACATATGATGGTGGAGGCTGATGAGTGACTGAAGGCGCTGCTCTACTTAGTTGTTGTAAGTCTCTTTGTGTTCTTGTTTCCTTTTGAGGAGTCTGATATGGTGTGTGTTCGATGTAGTCAGTGGTGTAAACCGGGACCTAAACATGCTACTTGTTCTCGTTGCTGATTTCTATAATAGAAATCGGATAGGCTCAAAAACGAATGTATATAGATATACCGTAGAGTTTCATTCATTTTGTTTCGTGGGTAGTTTCCGGTTCTGAATCTGCAAAAAGACTTATATTTCGGAACGGAGGGAGTACATCATATAGTTTCTCTAGTGCAACCGTGCAATGCACATGCAGATGCATGCATGCGCCGATGCCGTCGATCGTCGTGTCGATATCGATCGGCATGGCAGAATGTACGATGGATCTCCGTCGGTCCGCCATCCGGCCTCTCTAGTTCACATTGTTTCGTACACCATCGTCAGTTAATACACCGGCACGCCGTGTCGATCAGTTGTTAGGTAGCATGGCAATGTAGCAGTGTAGGAGCACGAGTCGTCAAGATTCGACTAGCCGAAATGTTAGACGAGCGATCGAGGGTCCCTTGCTAGCTTGTCACGTACGTATACGTTGTGCGATCTGACACGGGCGAGGTCTCACTCTCAGTCTCTTAATTAGTTTCGCAACTCGTATGTACACGTGTGTTCACGACAAAATTAGCTGACACGTACGGTTCCCGTGCTCCGAAACAGTGTGCCTACCACAGCCTCCGCCATGGTTTATTAGTCCCTTTCGTATTTTATATTAAATTTTAATTACAAATTTAACTAACAAAATATTAATGTATGTCATCTAAAATTGAGTGAATTTCACTTTTTACCCCATATTTATACATTTGTGACACTAATTACCCCTTCGAGTGAAAATTCGTCTAGAATACCCCTTTTGAAATCTTTGGACCCTTATTTTTTGATGCGTGTCCATCAGGTAAGGTGTGAGGTGACGCCCTGTATCCAAAAACATGTGGACGGCCACAAGGAGTGGAACAGATAGACAAGAGAAGCTTGGACAAGATCGCCAATGATGCCCTCCGATCCTTACAGTTTTTTTTACGAATCAATGACGCAACATGCCGATCCTATCGACCATAAACAAACAAAATGTAAAACTGGGGTAAAACCGTGTTAAAAGTCTCCAAAATCTGACATTTCGATAAAAGTTCCGCTAAATAGGGTAATATGTGTCACAAATGTACAACTACAAGGTAAAAAATAGAATTCACTCTCTAAAATTATATGTCGAATTTGTATTTGAACATCCTATGATATCATATTTGCTAGGTATAACTTATATTTTTTTGAACACAGTATTGACGCAAGCGCTCATACATACGCGCATACACTCACCTCTATGAATGCACACACGCACACCCTATCTCTATGAGCACCTTCGAGAGACTGAGCCGGTATATCATCTTGAGATTTACGAAGTCACCGTAGGCGTCTCGTCGTCAATGGAAACCTCTCCTCCCACTGAATGCCTACGAGCACCTT
>NW_025237526.1:0-4641 GCF_018294505.1 Triticum aestivum
ATTACACTGACATGCGGGCCCCGCCCGGCTAACCAAGTTAGTTAGGGTTAATTTTAATTAGTTTAGTTAGTCCAGACACTGACATGCAGGGCCCACAGGTCAGTTTGACCTGGACGGCGCCTGTTGACCTGCTGACGTCATGCCAACGTCATGCTGACGCAATAATTCCTTTCTGGAATTTAAATAAATCTTAAATGATTTATAAATTTCAGATAATAACCAAAACTTCTAAAATTCATAGAAAATTAACCGTAACTCCAAATTAAATAAATTATATATGAAAAATTATCAGAAAAATTCAAGGAATCCATCTGTACCATTTTCATGCATGTTAGAACAACTTATAGCTGCTGTTTAGCACAAATCAATTAAATGGCATTTAAATAATCACATATGGAGTTTGAATTTGAATCTTGGATTCAAACCAACTTCATTTAATCTGGTTTTAGTTGCATTAGCCCAAAACACATTCATTTTGCCATGTCATGATCATGCATCATATTGTGCATTGCATTGATTGTGTTCCTTTCTGTGTTGCCGGTATTTGTCCCCTCTCGATAGACGTGATACCGATGATGTGATCGATGACACCGGTGAAGAGCTATGCTATCTTCAGAAGTGCCAGGCAAGCAAAACCCCCTTGCTCATTCCGATACAATCCCACTCTCTCGCTCCTGCTCTCTTTTACTGCATTAGGACAACAACGATTCAACTGTTACTTGCTGCGGTAGCTGAACCCCTTTATCCTCTGCATGACCTGTCATTGCCACAGTAAATAGATTGAAACCCACTAGTATGAGTAGGAGTTGTTTGAGCCCTGTTGTGCCTACTCATTCATGCTTGATTGTCATGCCTGCTACTGCTTAGAGTTGAGTCAGGTCTGATTCATCGGGGATGAATCAGAGGTGTGTGAACATGTCCTACTATGTGTGAGCTAAGTGTGTGAACACGATTTGGTAAAAGGTGTCAGTGAGAGGCCATGTAGGAGTACATGGTGGGTTGTCTCATTGCAGCCATCCTTAGGAACTGAGTTCTGTGTTTGTGATCCATGATTCAGCTACTACCATGCATTGGGCCCTGAAATATGACCCCGGTCGACTTCTTATTCACCCTTGTCCTCTGTCCAGGAGTTGCAAGTAGTTTCTGGTGTTTGTAGTATGCTGGAGGCCGTGGACAGCGCTGACCGTAGGGGTGGGCTGTGATGCGGTAGGCACGTGGCCGGGTAAACCGGGCACCCGTTTGGTGTCACGGAACCCTGTTCACATCATTTGGGGCTGTGAGCGAAACTCCGGCCGGATCTCCTCATGGATGGAACCCGAATAGGCGATAAACCTGGACTAGAGACTTAGGTTTTTAGGTAGGTCGTGGTCTACACCCACGTCGGCTTTCGCTTGAAGTCTGCCGAGCACATGTCGTGTGCAGACGCTAAGTGGTGGAAACATGTATGAAGAAGTACACCCCTGCAGGGTTAACATCAACTATTCGAATAGCCGTGTCCGCGGAAAAGGACTTCTGGGTTGCTTATATCAGTTCATAGACAAGTGAAAGTGGATACTCTAAAATACGCAAGATAAGCGTGAGTGCTATGGATGGCGTTCTCGTAGGGAGACGGGAGCGGATCCATAGTGGTGTATTGATATGGTGAATATGTGGACTCGTGTGCGCCACCTCAAAAGAGTTACTTGCAGTCGTAGTTTAGGATAGCCACTGAGTCAAAGCTGGCTTGCTGCAGTTAAACCCCACCATCCCCTTGTTGAAAATGATGCATATGTAGATAGATCTGATGTAAGTCTTGCTGGGTACATTTGTACTCACGTTTGCCTATTTTATGTTTTGCAGAGAGACTTCAGTCTCACTAGTAGTTCCGCTTGGACTTCGATGTTTAGCTTGTTACCTCAGCTACGATCTTGTGCCCTCGGCAGGATCTGGTAGATAGTCAGGCTTCTCAGCCTTTTTCATTTGTAGATGTCTGTACCCAGACATGATAACTTCCGCTTGTGCTTTGACTTGTATGCTCTGAGTGTTGGGTCATGAGACCCATGTTTGTAATATCTCGCTCCTCGGAGCCTATTGATTAAAATACTTGAGTTGTAGAGTCATGTTGTGATGCCATGTTGTATTTGCACATATCGAGCATATTGTGTGTATGTTATTGAAATACTTGGTATGTGTGGGATCTGACAACCTAGTTGTTTATCCTTGGTAGCCTCTCTTACCGGGGAATGACTCCTAGTGTTTCCACCGAGCCATGGTAGCTTGCTACTGCTCCGGAACACTTAGGCTGGCCGGCATGTGTCCTTCTTCGTTCCTGTGTCTGTCCCTTCGGGGAAATGTCACGCGATGAATACCGGAGTCCTGTTAGCCCGCTACAGCCCGGTTCACCGGAGTCCTGCTAGCCCAGTGCTACAGCCTGGATTCACTCGCTGATGACCGACACGTTCGATGCTGGGTCATGGATGCCTGTCCCTGTAAGTTTGTGCCACTTTGGGTTTACGACTAGCCATGTCAGCCCGGGCTCCTTATCATATGGATGCTAGCGACACTGTCATATACGTGTGCCAAAAGGCGCAAACGGTCCCGGGTAAAGGTAAGGCGACACCGGTGGGAATACCGTGCGTGAGGCCGCAAAGTGATATGAAGTGTTACATGCTAGATCTATGTGGCATTGAGTCGGGGTCCTGACACATGTGCCAAGTGTGGGAGGGGACCAGCCCCAGGTGGGCTGGTGCGCCCCCCCCACAAGGGCTCAAGGCGCCTAGGGTTTGGGGAGGGGGCTCCTCCACCTTGCTTGGGGGCAAGTTTCCCCCTCTCCCCCCCCCCTTGGCCGCCACCCTAGATGGGTTTTTGGGGCAGCCGCACCCCTTGGGGTGGGAACCCTAAAGGGGGCGCAGCCCCCTCCCTCCGGCATATATATACTTGAGGTTTTGGGGATGCCACACATATGAGTTTCCACCTCTCCCTGGCGCAGCCCTACCTCTCTTTCTCCTCATATCTCGTGGTGCTTGGCGAAGCCCTACTGGATTACCACGCTCCTCCATCACCACCATGTTGTTGTGCTGCTGCTGGACGGAGTATTCCCCAACCTCTCCCTCTCTCCTTGCTGGATCAAGGCGTGGGAGACGTCAATGGGATGCACGTGTGTTGAACGCGGAGGTGCCCTCCGTTCGGCACTAGGATCTCCGGTGATTTGGATCACGACGAGTACGACTCCTTCAACCCTGTTCTCTTGAATGCTTCCGCTTAGCAATCTACAAGGGTATGTAGATGCACTCTCCTCTCTCTCACTGCTAGTCTCTCCATAGATAGATCTTGGTGACTCGTAGGAAAATTTTGAATTTCTGCTACATTCCCCAACAGTTATAACCCGCAATCTGGCCAAGGGGGGCAGCAACAGCAGCAATCCGGGTATCAAACTCATCCCAAACAGTTGAGCAGTGGGCAATATCACGCTTTTACCACAAGTTTGTGCAAACGGAACCACAAGCTTCACAAGAGGGCTATGAACGCCATTGAGCCGGCAGTTCCCCAGTACTTGCGATGGTCTGAGCAATCCATTATGTGGAGTCGGGCGGATCACTCGCCCCGGGTTGATAACCCGAGTCACTTAGCTTTGGTGGTGGCACCTCAAGTGGGTGGATACAAGTTTACTAACGTGCTCATGGATGGAGGTAGCAGCATTAATATCCTTTATTACGAAACCTTCCGTCGCATGGGGTTAACTGATAAGAATCTTAAGCAGTCAAATACTGTTTTCCATGGTGTGGTTCCTGGTAAGTGGGCATACCCAGTTGGCAAGATTGAACTGGAGGTAGCCTTTGGAGATGAGCACGATTCCAGGGCTGAGAAGTTAACTTTTGAAGTGGTCAAAATCAAGAGCCTCTATCATGCTCTGTTTGGACGGTCGGCTTATGCGAAGTTCATGGCGCGACCATGTTATGTTTATCTGCAGCTCAAGATGTCGGGTTACAAGGGGACCATCACGGTTCATGGCGGTCGAAAGGTAGCCTTGGAGTGTGAAGAAGGAGACCCGGCTTATGCTGAGTCGGTCTGTGCCGCGAAAGAGTTGAAGTTTTACAAGGATAATGTTGATCCGGCTAATATGACATCTTTGAAAAAGCCATCTACGGAGCATGACCCGATAATGAAGTTCAAATCGGCCGATGACACCAAGCTTGTTGATTTTGTTCCTGCCGACTGATCCAAGCTATCCAGTATCAATGCTAATCTGGATCCCAAATAGGAAAGCACGCTCATCAAGTTCATCTGTGAGAACCAGGACATCTTTGCATGGAGACATGCCAGGTGTACCGAGGGAACTCGCTGAGCAAAATCTTAATATCGATCCAAAATTTAAGCCGGTCAACCAATTCCTTCATCGCTTCATTGAAGAGAGGCGTAAGGCCATTGGTGAAGAGGTGGCCCGGCTCTTGGTAGCTGGGTTCATTATTGAAGTGTTTCATCCTGAGTGGTATTAGGGGCATCATCCATATTCTCATTATCTCCGGTGCTGGTATTACTATCCTTCACCCGACGCGATCGTGAGCGGCGCCGCTGACGCCGGCGGGTTTGTCCTCATCAGGGTTCTGATTATCCCCGTCGTCCTTTTTATCAGGAGTGTCCACCATGTATACGTCGTAACTC
>NW_025237527.1:0-4641 GCF_018294505.1 Triticum aestivum
TTTTTTTTCTTTCCAATTCTCTCTCCCGAAATTGATTATATCCAAACAATCTGCACTTGCCCGCTATCTTTCCTGCCAAATTCTCTCTCTTTCTATTTGGCCGCACCAAACCTGCCCTTTAATTCTGCTCTTTCTTTTTTTATCCGAAGTTACCAAACCAGGAGGATTCGGTCAGATCTGTTTTTTTTGCTTTCCAAACACACAACCGACCTCTTTTTTTTCCAATCAAACGTTCCTTCGATCCCACGGCAGATCAGCCCCAAGCAAATATCGATCCTTTTATTCTTGGCCGAATCTAGGCTTTCCAAATGAATACCACCACGTCCCCTTTTGTCCTCTCTAATTTCTCTCTCTCCTTACTTTCCAAGTACTTGCACGTGGATGGAAACCAATCACCGCACCTGCCTTTGCCAACTTTCCTTCTCTTTGTCTGTTTCCAAACTTGCCAAAGCACAGAACGCCCAATATGCTCCTTTTATCTTGGCTGATCCAATCTTTCCAAGCCGAACTCTAGAATCCAACACTTCCAAAACAACTAATGCACAGATCGTCGGTATGAAGGCACCAAATAACCGCAACAATTTTTTTTGTTTTTTTTTCTACGGACGCGACCGGTGAGGATCAAACAAATTGAGGCGATTGTGATGATAATTGCAGCGAACGAATGGTGGGGGAAGATGACAAGTGGAGATGGACGCGAACAAAGTGAGCAGATGCAATGTGAACAAAGCGTGACTAGAACTCGAAACTCTAAAAGACTAGACGCTAAAGACCAGCAACTCGACACACGATGCAACCGAAAATTCAACAATGCAAAAACAAAGTGGTAATGGCGAAAAGGCTCAGACTATCTAGGACACGGATGAACTAATCTAACTTTTTTTAGTGGCTTTTTCTTGGACTCTAGGTACGAAGACCATATGCAATCTAGACTATGAAAAACTGGAAATCTCACCGAGCAACCTGAAAACTGATACCACTTGATATAGGCGAGGGTGTCCCGATCTTTCGATGAGATGATAACTATCGATTCGGTGGAGTCGACTTTGACGATCCGACTACAAACGTGAACGACGTTGCGCCTTAGCAATCGCTAAACCAACTTCGAGAGGTTATTGACCACGCCGGAGCACGATCAACCTGACCACGAAGGTCTATTCCTGCACGCAATCGAAGAACAAGCAAGAATATGATAATGCAATCTGAATATTGCGAATATAGATGAAGTATTGATAAAGGTGGGGATCCGTAAGCGGTCTTGGTGTGGTCGTTGGACACAAACGAAGTACACGAAGTTGCAATGGCTAACTTTTAACTAAACAAATCCCAACTCTAAGCGATGCCTTAAGGGCTATATTTATAGGGAAAAGAGAGGGGATTTTGTCCACCCTTGGCAAGGTGGGACTAAAACACCTCCTAAGTCGTTTCCCCTACAAAACGGACTCTAAAAAATAGATTACTTGGGCCTGGCCCAAAATAAGGTGGCGCAACACCAATAATAAGCTAGGACGAAATTTATGAAAGGCCATCTTTTATATTTTGTCCATCTTCTCGTATGTCATCATGGTGGCTTCAAAGTCCGGAAATCTCCACTAGAACCTTTGTTCTTGTTCTCTTCGCACGCACCTTCATCTCCGTACTTGCTCATGCTCCAATGTTCATCCTTCTTGTGTGTGCTAGGCCCTTCAATTGCAAGCAACATAAATGTATCTAAGTTAGGCAGCATCATATTCTCATGAACACTAGAAACATTACCAAGAAACGAAAGTACCTGGTAATTTAACTGGCATATGCGATCTCTAGCAATTGTTCCAAGAGGTAAAACAGCAGGGGATATGGGTGTAACTGTGGTAGCCATGTCCTCACCAACAAGAGAGGTTGCACTCTTTCATGTCTGCTTACGTTATGCATCACTTAATATGATGACATGCTACTTTATCGTTCTGTTCACCTATTAGACTCCGAGTCATGTCCAAACTAATGTTCAAACTTGAGTTTTTAAATGGTTGTGGGGTACATATTGGGTCAGCAATCAATACTATATGTCTAATATCTGGTTAATCTCTGGTGTCTACTATGAGTTTCATGTTGGGTGGAAACAAACATTAAAGGAGCCATTATCTGTATTTTTTAACTAAAGCTATTATCTGCCTGCTATCATTGGTTTTGGGTCTACCCACAGTTTGCTACCATCACTCTGGATTTGTGCATGTACTGCTTACATAATCTCACTATCTTTTATTCCTATGCATGTCAGTTACTACAATGGAACTGAACATGTAGAGCAAAAGAGACGAGCCTTGCGTGGCAATAAAATTTCATGCAAACGTCGCTCCATGGTGGGCGCAAAGGCAGCCCCCTCCACCCATTTTGGATTGTAATCAAGAGGAAGATAACTGTTCTGAGGGGGATTCAGAAGGAGAAGACCACTCCTATTTAACCCCTGAGGTCTTCGCTCTAACTTGGCATGCTGATGTTGGTAATATAATGCATATGGTGCCTTGCATTGCTTACTTTATACATCAAATATGTCATCTGCTTAGTTTGGACATGCTTTGTGTGAATGCCATCTATTTAGTTTCTTTATCGTATATGTGAATCATGCCATGCCATCTTGTTTAGCCAGGCATCATATATGTGAATTTTGCAATGCCACCCTGGTTAACCAGTCATCTTATATGTGGATTATATCATGCCATCATTTTTTTATTATGTATTAAATTTCTCAACAACTTTATTACATTCAATTACTCTTCCTGTGCATCAGTCATTCACACGGTCATGGAAAAATCTGGAGTGGAAACAAGGTCTTCCGAGCAGACAATGCTATCTGACCAAGCGCATGTCTTGCTGGTTACGGATAGCTCCTCAGAGGAGGATTCGAAGACAGATCACGAGTCCTATCCCCCCCCCCGAGGTGCATGCTCTAACTTGGTAGGGTTATATTGCTCATATCGTGCATATGGTGTTGTAACGCCCACGATGCGGCTATATCTCCCACGTGTCGAGGCACGACTTAGAGGCATAACCGCATTGTAGGTATTGTCGCAAGAAGGGTCATCTTCACACAATCCCATGCAATGAACAAGAATGGGATAACGAGAGTTGGCTTACAATCGCCACTTCACACAATACATAAATTAATTCATACATCATCCAAATTCACACATAGACCGACTACGGTCAAATCCAAATGAAAATAAGATAACCCCAAAAGCTAGATCCCCAATCGTCCCAACTTGGCTCCTCTACTGGTCATCGGGAAATGAAACATAGTAACGACCACGTTCCTCGTCGAACTCCCACTTGAGCTTGGTTGCGTCACCTGCACTGGTATCGTCGGCACCTGCAACTGTTTTGGTAGAATCTGTGAGTCACGAGGACTCAGCAATCTCACACCCGCGAGATCAAGACTATTTAAGCTTGTAGGAAAGGATGGGGTAATGAGGTGGAGCTGCAGCAAGCACTAAGCATATATGGTGGCTAACATACGCAAATGAGAGCGAGGAGAGAAGCAACGCAACGGTCGCGAAGCTAGAAATGATCAAGAAGTGATCCTGAAACTACTTACGTTCATTCATAACCCAAACCGTGTTCACTTCCCGGACTCCGCCGAAAAGAGACCATCACGGCTACACACACAGTTGATGTATTTTAGTTAAGTCAAGTGTCACGTTCTCTACAACCGGACATTAACAAATTCCCATCTGCCTCATAACCGCGGGCACGGCTTTCGAAAGATAATACCCTGCAGGGGTGTCCCAACTTAGCCCATTATAAGCTCTCATGGTCAACGAAGGATAAACCTTCTCCCGGGAAGACCCGATCAGTCTCGGAATCCCGGTTTACAAGACTTTTCGACAATGGTAAAACAAGACCAGCAAGACCGCCCGACTGTGCCAACAAATCCCGATAGGAGCTGCAGATATCTTGTTCTCAGGGCACACTGGATGAGACAGGCTACGAGTAAAACCAGACTTCGAGTTTCCCCGAGGTGGCCCCGCAGGCGGCTCGGTTCGGACCAACACTCGAAGGAGCACTGGCCGGGGGGGTTAAATAAAGATGACCCTCGGGCTCGCGAAAACCCAAGGGAAAAAGGCTTAGGTGGCAAATGGTAAAACCAAGGTTGGGCCTTGCTGGAGGAGTTTTATTCAAGGCGAACTGTCAAGGGGGTCCCATAAATCACCCAACCGCGTAGGAACGCAAGATCAAGGAACATAACACCGGTATGACGGAAACTAGGGCGGCAAGAGTGGAACAAAACACCAGGCATAAGGCCGAGCCTTCCACCCTTTACCAAATATATAGATGCATTAATTAAATAAGAGATATTGTGATATCCCAAAATATCCATGTTCCAACATGGAACCAACTTCAACTTCACCTGCAACTAGCAACGCTATAAGAAGGGCTGAGCAAAAGCGGTAACCAGGGAGAGTCAAACGCACGATGTAGATGTATGTGGAGCTGGGAAGGCTTATAATATGGTAGCAAAAATGGTCAGCAATAATCAATTCAGAGATGCAAAGTTGAATAAACGCTCAACGACGATACTGTGCTGGTCCTAGGCTAGACCGTGCTAGAGACGCGAGCCTAGAACACTAACAAAATCACGGCGCTGCACGTAAACAAGGGAAAAGC
>NW_025237528.1:0-4641 GCF_018294505.1 Triticum aestivum
AGAGAGAACCACCTACTCATGTGTTGAGGCAAAGATATTCCATTCCTACCATATGAATCTTGATCTCTAGCCTTCCCCAAGTTGCTTTCCACTCAAATCCTCTTTCCACCAGATCCAAATCCTATGGGAGAGAGTTGAGTGTTGGGGAGACTATCATTTGAAGCACAAGAGCGAGGAGTTCATCATCAATGCACCATTTGTTACTTCTTGGAGAGTGGTGTCTCCTAGATTGGCTACGTGTTACTTGGGAGCCTCCGACAAGATTGTGGAGTTGAACCATGGAGTTTGTAAGGGCAAGGAGATTGCCTACTTCGTGAAGATCTACCGCTAGTGAGGCAAGTCCTTCGTGGGCGACGACCATGGTGGGATAGACAACGTTGCTTCTTCGTGGACCCTTTTTGGGTGGAGCCCTTCGTGGACTCGTGCAACCGTTACCCTTCATGGGTTGAAGTGTCCATCAACGTGGATGTACGATAGCACCACCTATCGGAACTACGCCAAAAACGTCCGTGTCTCCAATTGCGTTTGAATCCTCCAAACCCTTCCCTTTACTTTCTTGCAAGTTGCATGCTTTAATTTCTGCTGCCCATATACTGTTTGCATGCTTGCTTGATTTGTGTGATGATTGCTTGACTTGTCCTAAGATAGCTAAAATCTGCCAAACTCTAAAATTGGGAAAAGGTTAAGTTTTTAATTGGTCAAGTAGTCTAATCACCCCCCCTCTAGACATACTTCAAGGTCCTACAAAGATATATAGGCTAGAGCTTCAACGCTACCACCCTCTCTCCAGATCTAAAAAGACGGCCCCTCTCTCCCTCCTCACCGGTGGTCACAGATCCGCCGGGGAAGAAAAGGACGTGCAAGGTTGACGCACTCATCGTCGGCGAGCGAGGTCACGCACTGACGACAAGGCCGTCCTCTTAGACCTTGCGCCCGCGCTGGATGGCCTCCGTCCCCAAGCTCGCTGCCGTAGTGTGTGCGGAGGACAACGACCACGAGCGAAGCCACTTCCCGCCGACCCTCAGGTATGCTAGCTCTTTTCGAACCATACCCTTGTTCTATTGCCCCATCTGGCACGTCGTTGCATGTGGATCTTTTTCCACTCCACCATCTTCCCAATTTGCTATCCTTTGCTCTGCTCGGCACGCAGACGAAAACCATAATTTGCACTATTAAAGGAAACCCTACTTTATGCAGACTAATCCATGTCTGGGTTGAATAAGGAAAGGAAGGGAGACTGTACTGTCCAAGAGAGTAGGCATCGAACCCGCATCTAGGTTGAAAAGGGGAAAATCAGTAGCTAAGGAACGAGTCTCATGTCTCTTGGTTGAAGAAGGGTAGAAAGGCATGACAACGCAATAGAGAATGACCAGGTCGATCGGTTTGTTGTCCTCACATAGGAACAAGGTGGCTCAAGAGAACAAAAATGGGACGTAATCCACATATGCTGCATGGATATTTGTTGCTCTGGGCAACCATACCTCCCTCACAACTCTGCGTCTGTGGAGGTACATCGTACTGGTGCGCCCACTGTCCGAATGGGCCTCCCATGCTCTTATTGCCACTTCTTTTGCTGTTAGTATAACGCTAGCAGTCAAGTCAAGCAATGCTACTGCTAAAGTGATGCCACATTTAACTAATGCCGCTCTTAGTCTAATGCCACCGATAAATTTAAGCAATGCCATTTAATGTCACTGGATTATTTTAGGGTTAGCTATTGATTGTGGATGTATTAAATATTTTTCAGCTAAGGCATTCTAATGCTGTTGCACAGCCTATAATAAACTAACTACTCTACTGTTGCACTAGCCACTGGAATAGTGTATATTTGTAGTATTCGAATGGTGTTGTATTAGCGTATGGACATAAATAAAGTGTGGCAAGCTTTCCCAGATATGTGCTCAAGAAAACTACTACCTGTTTTTCTAAATACTAGACGTTTGGGTACTTTAAATTGAACCGCGAAAACGTCTTATATTAAGGAATAGAGGGTGTAGAGTTCACTCAAATTATCCTGGTAAAGCTAGTCACACCTTTGTTAAAATTAATGTTCATTATGTTATCGGAGGAGGTCTGTATGTTTGTCTCTAATGCCTGTCGACTACATATCCGACATCATGATGTAATGTTAAGTCATTTCCTTTTGTACAGTGTCACTGAATTGTCAAGGCGGTGATGGCATTTTATTTTAGTAGAACTGCACAAAATTTGCTTAAAAGAAGAGGAAAGGTCAGGAATGGCTCAGTTTTTCAGAAAAAACTATGTATGCCTTCCTGACATCAGCCGTTGTTGCTTTATTTATTCCTTCAAATAGGTGGTTAGAAACAGTCTTGCTACCTTTTCCCATTAAGAAATTGGAATGCTTATATTTGAGAGTCTATGCTTCAACTAGTGCCACTTTTATAGTAATCACACTTTCAATATCTATGCAAACAGGGATGCTCGATTTTAGTGGAACTGCACAAAAAGTCCAACTGGTTCAACATTAGGAGCATGTTTTTTCCAAACCTTTATATCCAATTGGTGGCACTATGAGCTGTTCATTAGGAAGGTACATGGTTTGCTACTATCTTGCTACTCTTTTTGGACTGTCGTTAGATAGTAATACTAGTGGTTTGCATGTGAATTTATTGGCAGGGTGGACCTACATTGGAGGTGCAGGACAGGATTCAATGATTGGATGCTCAATTTCAGTTGTATTGATTTCACCTCTTCCATCACTGCGAACATGGTGTGGTATATGTTTACTAGCTGCTTGATATTTGTGCAGACAGAGATATCTGCCCGTTGCTATTTGGCAAACAAACAAAGTGTCCGCAATTTTGGTTGAACTGCACAAAAGAATAGTATAGTCACTGCATGTAGTGCCATTTGAAAATAGACACAAAGATTGGATAGTCACTTCATGGACTATAGAAAAGTAGTACTGTACTATTTACTGGCCAACAATAGGTGCTTCATTGCTTTGGTCTGATTATACAATGGGCATCATTTTCCCTAAGTTAAAGTTTGTATTCTGAAAATAGTCTCGCGGTGTGATCGAGAGAAGACCAAATCATATTGTAGTGGATGTTCCTCCATCATGTGTGGTTCATTCTCATGGTTCCAGCTGTTGGTGAAACCACTTACGTTTGCAATAGGAATTGTAGACTTCACAAACAAATTTGTCTTTCAGTCTGTACTGAATGTTGGCCAAGAGAAGCATCCATGTTAGTAGGAAGAACAGATGTTTTTTCTAGATCTTTGCTTTTGGAGCTACATATTTGTATATGATCTGTGAATCATTGAGATGCAATAACATGTTGATCTTATGTATGGGAATCGTACTAGTTAGTTTTAGTTGCGAGTCTTGCGACGCAAGATCCAAAGTGGCTGATCTTTGCTTTTGGAGCTACATATTTGTATAGGATCTGTGAATCATTGAGATGCATTAACAGTTACTTATTTCTGTTTGTTTAGTGTTTACAAGTTACTGATCGAGCACTAGCTAGCCTACAAATGCGCTCCTGGCAGTTTTATTTGCAACACAAGATGCGAAGTGGCAGTTTTTTGAATAAAAATGCCTACCTCTGAAGAAACTGACAATCTACACTATCGATCCTACACGGATAAAAATGCCTACCTCTGAAGAAACTGACAAGCTACACTATCGATCCTACACGGATAAATAGCGGATCACGCATGTACTACGTCCTTTCCGGTTTGCAGGGCATAATTCAAGAAACGACCTACTCGAACCTACACGAATAAATAGCGGATCACACACGTACTAGTACCTCCTTTCCGGTTTGTAGGGCTTAATTCAAACCTCTCACCAACCAAGGTGCTCCCTCCGTCCGGGTTTATTAGTCCCGTGAGCAAAGCAGCAAGACCAAGGCATGGCAATAATTAATGGCATGCAGAAGTTGAAGCCTAATTAATTCCAGCGATTTATGTGGCTGCATGCGTGCCCTCGGCTGGGACTCGTTGCATGCTACTTCGCGTACTGCCTGCGAGCGATTCTGAGTGCCTGCATGTAGCCGGCCGTAATTAAGGCAGCTCACTGATGCGAAAAAAGATACGCTTTAATTGTTGCGGGCTTTTAAATCCGTGAAATCCTTGTTGACAAGGAGGGAGATGATTCGAGTGCACTCGTTTGACCGCCATGCCGGCGTGCGACCCAGACGGGACGGGACGGCACAGTCATAATTTCAGTTTCCCTAGTTTTCCACGGGAAGCTGGCGCGCTAAGCCATTATGCATTGAATTCCAATGACAGTCGCGGTACCTTCCCCCTATAAGTACTGTTTCCTGGCCTTCTCCGGTGCCACAGTGACCCAACTTGCCATATCCTCATAAGCCCCCACCGGCCCGACGTCGCTCTCCACGTCCGCCATGCCCCCGCCCGTCCGCGGTAGGCGACGCCGGAGGCGGTCACCGCTGGAACTAGTGTTCGGTTTTTCACCGGAAGGCAGACGAAGGGGGGAGGCATTCTATCTGTCTTTAGATGGCAATGCGTAGATCGAGGAGTTGTTGGAGCACGACCGCATGGTGGTGGAGCAGGAGTTGTTGGAGCGCGACCGCCTAGCGGAGGAGCAGCATATCACCGATTTGCGCCGCCAGCGGGACAGCAGCGCACCGATGCTCCGAGTCGCGAGCAGAG
>NW_025237529.1:0-4641 GCF_018294505.1 Triticum aestivum
AGGAACACGAGGGGGATTCACGAGGGAAAACACGAGAGAATCACTCAAACCAACAAGATTCGATTACACATGTGCTAGATCCCTGAAACACAAAGAGATACACGATGATCCAAGGTCAACAAAGGACGATACAAGTAACTGGTTCTTCTCCTAGAAGGAGGTCTTGATGGGGCCGCCCAAGAGGGGGTCTTGAATCCAAGTTGATCTTCTCCGAAGAGGGGCCGCAGTCTCTCTCGAGGAGGAGATCGGTATGGATGAGCGAAGCTCTATCTCGAAGTATGAGCTAAACCAACGCTAACCCTAGCTTGGATGAATGGGTGGTCTATTTATAGTCTAAGTGTAAAAGGGGCGAAGTGAAGGGGTACATGGGCCTCGGGCCCGAATCTGGACCCAGCCAGGTACCGGACGTCTGCTGGGGACCGGTCGTCCGGTGTCTCAGGAGCTGCCGGACATCCGGTGTCCTTCGGTCGTCCGCTGGTTCTGCTCTGTGAAGGGGGTGCCAAACGTCCGGAGGCTCCGGACTTCCGCTGATGTTGGCTCGGTTGCTGGTGCGCTGGTCATTCGGTCCGGACCGGACGTCCGCTTGTTCGCTTCGGGTGGAGGGGCACCGGTCATCCTGTCTGGGCCGGACGTCCGCTGGCTGGGGCTCGGCTGAGGCTTCAGGCGCCGGACGTCCGGTCCCGGCCGGTCTTCCATTGGCTGGGACTTTTCCTGCATCCCTTCTTCTTCTCCGTCTTCTCGTCCATCTTCCTCTTCTTCTTGTCCTTGCTCCTTAGCTTCTGCATTGTACCTGAGTATGCACAAAGTATCCATATGAGGTAATAGCCATGCTTCATATGCATTGAAGTGGAATTGTGAGAGGAGAGATGTCACCTCGGTTTCAAGAGCTCTTGCACGTGATCGAGTCATGGGCCCGGTAGGCACTTGGTGAGACGATGGTAGGTCCATGGGGATGACCTTGGGATGCTCCGCATCATCTCCCCTCCCTTGGGGAAGATCCGTCCTCGGATCAAAATCTTCATCACCATGGAAAGGAGAGAGATCTTTGACATTGAAGATGTCGCTCACGTTGTACTTGTCGCGCGGGAGGTTGATCTTGTAAGCGTTGTCGTTGTAATGTGAAAGCATCTTGAAGGGTCCATCTGCTTGTGGATGAAGCTTGGATTTGCGTTCTTCTGGGAAGCGGTCCTTGCAAAGGTGTAGCCACACTTGATCACCAATGTTGAAGACCATAGGTTGCTTGTTGAAGTTGAGCTTGGTCGAAGGCGTTGAACTTTGCGCTCGATGCTGTTCCTTGTATCTTCATGCATTTTCTTGAGATGTGTCACACGCGCACTTGCGTCCAAATTGATGCGCTCTTGGAGTGGTAGAGGAAGAATATCCAATGGTGACAAAGGGTTGAATCCGTAGACGACCTCGAAAGGGGACTTGCCGGTTGTTGAGTGTCTTGCTCGGTTGTATGCGAACTCGGCGATGGGTAGACACTCCTCCCACTCCTTGATGTTCGACTTGATGAGTACTCGAAGTAGAGCGGAGAGTGTGCGGTTGGTCACCTCCGTTTGGCCATCGGTTTGAGGATGGTATGCCATGGAGAAGAGTAGCTTGATTCTGAGCTTTGCGCATAGAGTCTTCCAAAAGTTGCTAAGGAACTTGACGTCGCGGTCCGAGATGATAGTCTTTGGTACTCCATGAAGGCGCAAGATTTCCCTACAAAACAAATTTGCAATATGTGAAGCATCATCTATCTTATTGAAGGGAATGAAATGAGCCATTTTGGAGAAACGGTCCACGACAACAAAAACGGAATCCTTTCCATTTCGAGTTCTAGGCAAACCAAGCACAAAGTCCATGCTAATATCTTCCCATGGTTGATATGGAATTGGAAGTGGCATATAGAGGCCATGAGATTGGGCTTTAGACTTAGCTTTGCAACATGTAGAACAATGGTTGGTGAAGCGATTGACGTCGCGATGCATCTTGGGCCAAAAGTAGTTCTTGGAGAGCGTAGCAAATGTTTTGTCGCGTCCAAAGTGTCCCATGAGTCCGCCTCCATGAGATTCCTGCAAAAGCAACAAACGAAAAGACGACTCGGGGATGCAAAGTTTGTTAGCTCTCATAAGATATCCATCTTTGATGTAGTATCGATCCCAAGAAGTATGCATCAAACACTTGGCATAAGGTATGGCGAATGTAGGATCATGTTCATACAAGTCTTTGATATGCTCAAAACCAATGACATTCAACTCAATGTTAGTGACAAGCATGCATATACGGGAAAGAGCATCCACCACAACATTTTCTTTACCCTTAATGTACTTGATGACATAAGGAAAAGACTCAATAAATTCACTCCATTTAGCATGACGCTTGTTCAACTTAGTTTGACCCTTAAGGTATTTAAGTGGTGGTGTGGGTAGGGATATTGGGATGGTTTTGCGGAAGTTGGAGGTGGCGTAGTGGATGATGTTGTGGAAGTAGCGGTCGTCCGAGCGCGAACGGATGTCCGGTCGCCGGTCGTCCGGTAACGTCGGACTCCGGTGATTCCTGGGTCGCCGGACGTCCGGTGATGTGACGGTCGTCCGGTGATCGGGGTCAACGCGAGATTCTAGATGCGGGAGGTGATTATTGGAGGATTGGGGAAGGATTTGGAGGTGGAGATGGTGGGGGAAGGCTAGATCTACTTGCAACGCAACAAATTCACGGATCAAGAGCAACAAAACATCATCAAAACTCACAAAACACAAGAAAAAAAATTGGGGCTATTTTTGTGGGGATTTTCGGATTAGGACGAAAAACAACAAAATCAAGCTAGAAAAACGAAGAGGGGCTCCGAAATCGTGATCAACCTTGCTCATGATACCAAGATGATGTAGGGTGTAACCCTAGATGTCCGATCTTTCACGAAAGGAGCGGATCCCAAAGAGAAACACGAGGAACACGAGGGGGATTCACAAGGGAAAACACGAGAGAATCACTCAAACCAACAAGATTTGATTACACATGTGCTAGATCCCCGAAACACAAAGAGATACACGATGATCCAAGGTCAACAAAGGACGATACAAGTAACTGGTTCTTCTCCTAGAAGGAGGTCTTGATGGGGCCGCCCAAGAGGGGGTCTTGAATCCAAGTTGATCTTCTCCGAAGAGGGGCCGCAGTCTCTCTCGAGGAGGAGATCGGTATGGATGAGAGAAGGTCTATCTCGAAGTATGAGCTAAACCAACGCTAACCCTAGCTTGGATGAAAGGGTGGTCTATTTATAGTCTAAGTGTAAAAGGGGCGAAATGAAGGGCTACATGGGCCTCGGGCCCAAATCTGGACCCAGCCAGGTACCGGACGTCTGCTGGGGACCGGTCGTCCGGTGTCTCAGGAGCTGCCGGACATTCGGTGTCCTTCGGTCGTCCGCTGGTTCTTCTCTGTGAAGGGGGTGCCGGACGTCCGGAGGCTCCGGACTTCCGCTGATGTTGGCTCGGGTACTGGTGCGCCGGTCATTCGGTCCGGACCGGACGTCCGCTTGTTCGCTTCGGGTGGAGGGGCACCGGTCGTCCGGTCTGGGCTGGACGTCTGCTGGCTGGGGCTCGGCTGAGGCTTCAGGCGCCGGACGTCCGGTCCCGGCCGGTCGTCCATTGGCTGGGACTTTTCCTGCATCCCTTCTTCTTCTCCGTCTTCTCGTCCATCTTCCTCTTCTTCTTGTCCTTGCTCCTTAGCTTCTGCATTGTACCTGAGTATGCACAAAGTATCCATATGAGGTAGTAGCCATGCTTCATATGCATTGAAGTGGAATTGTGAGAGGAGAGATGTCACCTCGGTTTCAAGAGCTCTTGCACGTGATCGAGTCATGGGCCCGGTAGGCACTTGGTGAGACGATGGTAGGTCCATGGGGATGACCTTGGGATGCTCCGCATCACGAAGCTCGAAGGAAAGGGCACAGAAGCCCAAATATAACCTGCATCACACTGCGGAGGTTCCGTCGTGCGAATGGCCTTCCGATGATTTCTTGAGAGCAGCCGGGATTTATGAAGATTTTTATGAATTGGCTGAGAATGCAGGCCTCACCACTTTCCTCCACGACCAATGTGACTAGTATCTCTTACTCACAAATATCTTTGTGAAAAACTTTCATTTCCATTCTAGGAGCTCACCACCTATGGTGGAGTTTTATTTAAATGATGAGCATAAGGAGATGTCACTTTATGATTTTTTTCGGGTTTGTTTGGTCCCTTTCGAGGGCACGACAGAGGAATGTAACGTCCCAAATTTTCAATTTGGAATGTTTTACAATTATTAGTTAAGCATCTATGCATTTTGTTTGAATTGAGTGGCATTTGGAAATTTTCAGAGGCTTTTGAATTTTTGTTGAATTTGGATTCAACTTGGCATTTGAAAAATCTACCTCAATATCCCTGACAAATACTTAAGAAAAAGTATGGAGGAGCTAACATGACGCTCCAAAAATGTCAGAAGAAAATATAGCCAAAAGGTTTGAATTCAAATTTGAATTTTATTTGGAGTTTGTAGAAAATGTTTTTTTAGTTTCTGTTTTGCCCCTATAAAAATGTCCATGCTATAGGATTTATTCCCCTGAGAATTTTGATATATATATATGTCCTATATAAAAATATTATAGGTTTACCTATAATT
>NW_025237530.1:0-4640 GCF_018294505.1 Triticum aestivum
GCCATCAAATACCTCCCCCTCAAGCTTAAAGGACCAGCCCGACATTGGCTCAACAGCTTGCCAGCAGAGTCAATTGGGAGTTGGGAGGACCTGGAAGCCGCATTCCTCGATAACTTCCAGGGCACTTATGTGCGACCACCAGACGCTGATGACCTAAGCCACATAATTCAGCAGCCAGACGAATCGGCCAGGCAATTCTGGACACGGTTCTTAACCAAGAAAAACCAAATCGTCAACTGTCCGGATGCGGAGGCCCTCGCGGCCTTCAAGCATAACATCCGCGACGAGTGGCTTGCCCGACACCTGGGACAGGAAAAGCCGAAATCCATGGCAGCCCTCACATCACTCATGACCCGCTTCTGCGCGGGTGAGGACAGCTGGCTAGCACGCAGCAACAACCTCAGCAAAAATTCTGGCAGTCCGGACTTCAAGGACCGAGATGGCAGGCCGCGTCGCAACAAAAACAAAAGCCGCATTAACGGCGATCATACTGAGGATACGACAGTCAATGCCGGATTCAGAGGCTCTAAACCCGGTCAGCGGAAAAAGCCATTCAAAAGAACTACTCCGGGTCCGTCCAATTTGGACCGAATACTCGACCGCTTGTGCCAGATACACGGCACCCCCGAAAAACCAGCTAACCACACCAACAGGGACTGTTGGGTATTCAAGCAGGCAGGTAAGTTAATTGCCAAAAACAATGACAAGGGGCTGCATAGCAATGACGAGGACGAGACCGAACCACCGAACAATAGAGGACAAAAGGGTATCCCCCCACAGGTGTGGACGGTGAACATGATATACGCAACGCACATACCCAAAAGGGAGCGGAAGCGTGCACTCAGGGATGTCTACGCGATGGAGCCAGTTGCCCCGAAGTTCAATCCATGGTCCTCCTGCCCGATCACTTTTGACCGAAGGGACCACCGCACCAGCATCTACCACGGCGGATTCGCCGCGCTGGTCTTAGACCCAATCGTCGATGGATTTCACCTAACTAGAGTCCTGATGGACGGCGGCAGCAGCCTGAACCTGCTTTACCAGGATACAGTGTGCAAAATGGGCATAGACCCCTCAAGGATTAAACCTACCAAAACGACCTTTAAAGGCGTCATACCAGGTGTAGAAGCCAATTGTACAGGCTCAATTACACTGGAAGTGGTCTTCGGATCCCCGGATAACTTCCGAAGCGAGGAGTTAATCTTTGACATAGTCCCATTCCGCAGCGGCTATCATGCCTTGCTCGGACGCACCGCGTTTGCAAAGTTCAACGCGGTGCCGCACTACGCATACCTCAAGCTCAAGATGCCAGGCCCTCGAGGAGTCATCACGGTCAACGGAAACACTGAATGTTCTCTCCCCACAGAGGAACATACAGCGGCTCTCGCGGCAGAAGTGCAATGCAGCCTCTTAAGGCAATTCTCGAGTCCGGCCTTTAAGCGGCCGGACACAGCTAAGCGCGCCCGGAGTAACTTACAACAAGACCACCTGGCACGTTCCGAGCACGCGTAGCAGTGCGGCCCCAACCCTAGCTCTTGCAAAACGTTAAAGCAGATCCTTCGCGTACACCATTACGCTCTGAAGATACCATGAGCATGGGGAGAGGGGCACGACCACGATAAACCCAGACTGCGGCTCAACCGCACCAGGGGCTCTCCAGTGTGTCGTTTTTTTTTCTTTTTACCTTTTATTTTTACACACAGGACTCCGTTCGTCAGATGCCCTGTCCGGCAGCAGATCTGCTGAACTCACGATGCAACAGCCAGGGAAGGATAAAGGCTACAACGAACATATAGGTGGTCTCCGTTACGAGCATTTTTATACACCAATCTGCAGCTTACCACGGGAGGGGGACATGTTTAACAGTCCCATACCTTGCTTATCGCACTATTTGTATCGTTCTGCATTCGTAGTAGCACTCATTTAATAAAACAATGCAGCACCTTTTTGCTTATAATTGCATTTCCTTTTCATACATATGTTCATTCACGGCATATTGCATCCGTACACTTTGTTACGGCTAATACACACCAGGGGCTTATGTTCCCCACGTCATGGTGTGATGAGTCCGAACACTTTCACAAGTGCGGCACCCCGAACTTATAGCACTATATGCATCGGCTCCGAATCATGTCTTGGGTCAATAGTTGGGTTTGCCCGGCTCCCATGTTTTGGTACCTTACGTTCCGTTATATCGGCTATGGTAGCACTGGGAGAACCACTGCGATTGCACCCCAGTTGAGCTGGGTTAACGCCTCAGTGGAGAAAGCTAAAACTGACTGTCATGATGAGGCGAGAGCCGGTCGCTCTTCGAGAGGTTTTTTGCGAGTCCTTAAAGACTTATGCCGCTTAGAGCGAGGAGCCGGATACTGTCCGGCCAAGGCGTGGATACCGCCCCAAATTCGGCCTTCCGAAGACTAGGGGCTTCGCCGAAATTTAAAAATATAGAATTCTATGGCTAAGTGAGAGTATTCAAGCATTATAAGTCCGGTTGCCTTGTTCGCCGTGTTGAGCGCCTCCCTAGATGGACCCAAAAATGGGAACAAGAGCGCTCGAGTTTATCCCGAACACCCCAGCACTCGTGGCATGGGGGCTGAAGCCGACGACTTGCCATCTCTCAGATTTGATAAACAGCCGCACAAAAGGTAATATTTTAAATTAACAAGCGTTGCTTAGCGCATATGAACCAAGTTTTCAGCGCACATGATAACAAAATGCGAGTCTACTCAAATATTACATCTTTGGAGCACTCGCCCGCAATAGTGTGGGCGCCCTTCAGCACACTCTTATAATACATCTCGGGCGTGCGATGCTCCTTGCCCTCTGGTGGGGGGTCCGTCACAAGACTCTGGGCATCCATCTTGCCCAAGTGCACCTTTGCGCGGGCAAGGGCCCAACGGGCACCCTCAATATAGGCGGAGTGCTTGATAACTTCAACCCACGGGCACGCATCCACCAGCCACCGCACCAGGCCGAAGTAGCTCCCAGGCATAGCCTCCTTAGGCCACAGCCGAACTATGAGGCCCTTCATGGCCTGTTCGGCCGCCTTGTGGAGCTCGACCAGCTGCTTCAGCTGGTCTCTAAGGGGCACCGGATGTCCGGCCTCAGCATACTGAGACCAGAAGACCTTCTCCGTCGAGCTCCCCTCCTCAGCCCGGTAGAATGCTGCAGCATCGGACACGCTACGAGGAAGATCTGCGAACGCTCCTGGAGAGCTCCGAATTCGGGTAAGCAACAGGTAATTAACACTCACATGCTTACTTTGCATGAAAAATGCCTTACCCGCTGCTATTTTCTTCACCGCCTCAATCTCCAAGAGGGCCTTGTAGGCTTCGGCCTTAGCGGCTTTGGCACTCTCAAGAGCCGTTGCAAGCTCAGACTCTCGAGTCTTCGAGTCACGCTCCAAGCTCTCATGTTTTTTCACGAGATCCTGGAGCTCTTGCTGTACCTCCGCCACCCACGCCTCCTGCCTCTCTCGCTCGGTGCGCTCCAAGGCCGCATTGCGTTCGGCCGCGGCCACCGCCTCCTTCAGGGTCGCCACCTCGTTAGTGGCCCCTGCAATACCCAAGTTATCCTTGTCATTTTTCTTGCAACCAAATCCTTCTCTGTAAGGTACAATTTTCATAAGGTATTACTCACCTTCTTTTTCCTCGAGCTGCTTCTTGGCACGGCCGAGCTTGTTCTCGGACTGCTCAAGGTTTTCCTTCAACGTATTGACCTCCGCAGTTAGTGCGGCGGAGGTCAGCAGCATAGCCTGCAATCCCATATTGACATATTTTCATGACTCCTGCGTTTATCTTTCTAAAGATCCTCAGTCTGGCTTTTCTTTCCGAACACCGGACCGAGCATCAGGGGCTACTGTCTATGCGTTACCATTTTACATATATTGTAATTCTTACCTCAAAGCCTGTTAGAAGGCTGCTGCAGGCTTCGGTCAGCCCGCTCTTGGCGAGCTGAACCTTCTGAATCACCGCACTCATAACAGTGCGGTGTTCCTCTTTGATGGAGGCGCCATTGAGCGCCTCCAGCAAATTGTCCGGCACCTCCGGTTGGATGGAGGCAGCCGGCATTGCGGTCTTGCCCTTCTTACGAAGGGGTCGCCCGCCGGACTCCGGAGCCACTGTGGCCTCCGGGGCTGAGTCCGGTGCAAAGTCCGGGAGGTTGTCCTGCGACACCTCCGGGGCCTCCTCCTCCTGGTAGGTCCCTTCCTGGGACCCCACCTCGGCGTTGTCCGCGGCACGGGGGGTGGAGGCAGTCGAAAGGGAATCCATATCCGACGCACCCAAGGACCCGCTCGACGAAACGGGAAGATCATCCTTGGGCGGAGTGCAGGGTTGTATGCGGCATTAGAAAGACATTATGTGGCGAAAAGAAAAAACCTTGAAGTTATTCGGGAGTCCGGATACTTACGATCTCGCCAGGGGCTTGGCCCTTGGAGGCCAGTCCTCGTCGTCGTCACTGGCATTAGCGGAGCGGTCCAGGGGAAGAGTTTTCCCCTCTTGGACCCTTCGGCTTCCCTTGTTGGGGAGGCCTTCGTTTTCTTCGCTCCCCCCGCTGGGGGAGAGGCTTTCTTCTCCTCCTCGTCTTGGTGGGAGGAGTCGGCCTCGGATTCATCATCCGATAGCACCTGAAAACGGGAA
>NW_025237531.1:0-4640 GCF_018294505.1 Triticum aestivum
GAATGGATTTAAGAATCTAGTATGAGATGTCCGGATGCAACAAATGAAATTTGAGGCATGCCCGGCCACTGCCCGCGCTCGTCCACGGACGTTTGAGGGGCCATATTTATCATATGGGGCTGTAGATGCTCTAAGTTGGGGGACCTGTCTACCCTGGTGGCTTTTTTAGCATCATAAACTTTATTCATCAAATGATAGCCAGATTGTTTACATAATGGTGTAGAACAAAGTTAGGGAAGACAGTTTCCCATGCTTCAGACTTGCTAGAGCTAATATAATGTTTTGCCAAATCATCCGCAATCGAATTGGCGTCTCTGCTACAGTCATCAAAACTGATACTAGCAAACTCCAGTGCCAGGAGGGAGCACTCGGCTATGATTGGCACACCTATTCCCATATATGTGTTTGGGACAGAGATGGCCTCAAGTGCATTGAGAAAGTCAGACTCGACTGCCAAATTCGTGCACCCCATATTTGCTCCAAGATTTAACCCACATCGAATAGCGATTAGTTCTGCTACTTCTACACTCGCCACATGCGGTAATAGATGCGTCGCTGCACCTAAGCACTTACAGTGGTCATCGCGGGCAATGACACCACAAGATCCCGTGAACCTATCCGCATGAAAAGAAGCATCAACATTTATTTTAATAGGTCCCAGTGCAGGCTACTTCCATACATGGTCTTGCTTGTGAGTAGGCTGATTTGGAGTGTTTGCTCATAAAAAATTTGTTGCTAGCACCCGAATCGTCATAGCTGCTTGTTGAGGCATATGAACTATCTCACCTTTTTTATGGATTCGCCTTTGCCACCAAGTAAACCACATTGCTACAAGGGCGAGCTCAGCTATAGGAATGTTATGTACTAACGACTGCATCTGGATCAGCCTGTCAAGGTTAATAGAGCCCGATTGCTCCTAGCAAACCACAAGTTCAATCTCTTGTGATAGTCCTAGCTTCGTCCAAATTGTGCGCGCCCCGGTACAAGTGAACAAGCAATGTTGTATATCTTCTAATCTGATGGAATAAATTGGACATTGAGGGATCAGAGGAATATGCTACTAGCGAGGACACCATAGCATGAAAGAACCCCCTTCAACACTTTCTAGCCAAAGTGTTTGATCTTCCCTGGTAGTCGCAGTTTCCAAAGATCTTCCCAAGCTCCATTTAATGAGGCACAACTTGGGCTAGTCTGATTCAAGTGTTGTCTGAATTGATGCTCAAACTCAACATGGTATGCCGAACGCACGGAAAAGGTCCCAGTCCATGTATGTTGGCAAGCTTCAAAATCTTCAACGACCTCCACATGAAGAGGAATCTGTAGAATTCTATGCACATCGACAGAAGAAAAGACGCTGCGAATAAGTGCCTCATCCCATTGTCCTGTGTGGGGGTCAATTATCTCTTCCACTTTTGTTAGCATAATACCCCCCTAGGGGTAATAGGCTTCCTGTTCATACTAGTGGGTATCCACGATTCATCCCAAATGTTAATGTGTGAACCAGAACCCACATGCCATACGCATCCCCTTCTGAAAGTTCTAATACCAGCTACCATACTCTGCCAAGCGAATGAAGAACCTTTCTTGGGGCTAGATTTTAGAATATCTCTATTGGGATAATATTTTGCCCTCAAAACTCGTGCACACAATGAATCAGGATTTTGGAGTAGTTGCCAACTAAGGATGGCAATTTTATCCATGGACATGGATATCCATGGATATCCGACCCGAATGAATAGGGTTTGGATATACTTTTGTGTCCACGGGCGGCACCCAAACCCAACCCGATTGTTTGTGGATAGGGCATGGATATAATCTTGTACCCATGGATATACCCAAACCCGACCCGATAGTATGACTTAATGGGAAAAAAATCTGCTATCCCTGCTCCACGTTCAAATGTCCCACTGCAATTTTACACTTTTTTTTATCTAAAACATGCATAAGAAATTACACCATCCCCATCGTAACTTTTATAACTTGATAGTCAATCCCCTCCGTAACATCAACACCCCTTCCCTTATTTTTACCTCCTTCTTAAATGACTCGTCATTCTCATCTGTTAGAAAAATACTAAATGATCTTAGGTTGTTACTGGATATTGATTTACCATAAGTGAAGCCTAGCCTGCCACGAGGTGAAGAATGGAAGAGTTTATGTTAATACTGTGTTAAGTCTTATTTATATGTCTCGAGAGGACCCAATGGATATCCAGTGGATATGGACATCCATCGGATTTGGACAAGGACACAATTTTTCACCCATGGATTTTTTCATGGGCGGGCAAAGACTATCTTCATGGATATGGATATGGATTTGATATTGTTCAACCCGATCCAAACCCGACCCATTGCCATCCTTATTGCCAACGCTGCTTTGCTAACATAGAAAGATTAAATCCGTGAAGGTCTCTAAACCCCATGCCACCTTTTTTCTTTCGGTACACACATTTTCCACCAAGAAAACCAATGCATTTTTTTCTTCTCTGCTCCATCACCCCACCAAAACCCGGAAATTTCATGAGTGATTGATTTACATATCCCTTTAGGTAACTTGAACACAAACATAGTATATGATGGAATCATGTGTGCTATTGATTTCAGAAGAATTTCTTTACCTTGTATTGAGAGGATTTTTTTCTTTCCATCCCTTGAGCCTCTAGCATACTGTGTCCACTAAGTGCTGAAAACAATCACTACGGTCAACAAAAACCATAGTTGGTAGACCAAGGTATTTGTCTGACAAGGCATCATTTAATATATCCAGAATTCCACAGACAATTTCTCTGTCGTTTACTCCCGTATTTGGGATGAAAAAGATATTCGACTTTGGAGTACTCACCCGTTGTCCTGAGCTAGCACAATACGTGTCAAGAACCCTCTTAAGAGTGTTTGCATTATGGTTAGAGGCTTTCATTAGAACCAAGGAATCATCTGCAAATAAGAGATGAGAGATAGACGGGGCATCTCTGCATACCTTTATACCTTTAATACCTCCCATTTCCTCCTAAAAAATAGCATGCTCGATGGCCCCTTAGAACAAATCAAGAACAGATAAGGGGATAGAGGGTCCCCCTATCTCAAGCCCCTAGTTGGTATGAATTCCTTTGTTCAAGTGTCATTGAATCTGATTCTATAGCTCACTAAGGAAAGACACTACATGATAAGCTCTATCCATTGGGAATGGAATCCCAACTTAATCATCATCTATTGCAGAAAACCCCATTCATCGGTTTGGATGGTGTGTCTAGCATCATCGGTGGGCTTGTGGAGGTGTGTCCCCGGCGGGTCTGTCCTTGGTGGATTCACCCGGATCTTGTCGTAATTCGTCTACATTCATGTGTTTTCAGGTTGGATTCTTCCAATCTACATTATTTGTTGTTCTGTTGCGTTGGTCCCATGGGGCCTTAGTGTTGGAAATATGCCCTAGAGGCAATAATAAAATGGTTATTATTATATTTCTGTGTTCATGATAATTGTCTATTGTTCATGCTATAATTGTATTAACTGGAATCCGTAATACATGTGTGAATACATAGACCACAACATGTCCCTAGTGAGCCTCTAGTTGACTAGCTCGTTGATCAATAGACGGTTATGATTTCTTGACCATAGACATTGGATGCCATTGATAATGAGATTACATCATTAGGAGAATGATGTGATGGACAAGACCCAATCCTAAGCATAGCACAAGATCATGTAATTCATTTGCTAGAGCTTTTTTAATGTCGGGTATCATTTCCTTAGACCATGAGATTGTGCAACTCCCGGATAACGTAGGAATGCTTTGGGTGTATCAAACATCACAACGTAACTGGGTGACCATAAAGGTGCACTACAGGTATCTCCGAAAGTGTCTGTTGGATTGGCAGAAATCAATACTGTGATTTGTCGCTTCGTATGACGGAGAGGTATCTCTGGGCCCACTCGGTAATGCATCATCATAATGAGCTCAATGTGACTAAGGAGTTAGCCACGGGATCATGCGGTACGGAACGAGTAAAGAGACTTGCTGGTAACGAGATTGAACAAGGTATGGGGATACTGACGATCGAATCTCGGGCAAGTAACATACAGATGGACAAAGGGAATTGTAAACGGGATTGATTGAATCCCCGACATCGTGGTTCATCCGATGAGATCATCGTGGAACATGTGGGAGCCAATATGGGTATCCGGATCCCGCTATTTTTTATTGTCCTTAGAGGTATCTCGGTCATGTCTGCATGGTTCCCGAACCCGTAGGGTCTACACACTTAAGGTTCGGTGACGCTAGAGTTGTAATGGGAAGAGTATGTGGTTACCAAAGGTTGTTTGGAGTCCCAGATGAGATCCTAGACATGACGAGGAACTCCTAAATGGTCCAAAGGTGAAGATCGATATATTGGACGAAGGGTATTTGAGTCCGGAAGTGTTCCGGGAGTACGGAGCTATGGCCAGCATGACCGAAAGGTGTTTTTGGGGGCCCCGACACTACTAGGAAAAGGGCTATAGATGGAAATGACACTAATGGCGCACCAGACACGTGGTGCGCCATTAGTATATACTAATGGTGCACCACCTTCTGATGCGCCATTAGTGTTGAAACTACTAATGGCGCACCCTGCCCACGGTGTGCCATTAGTACCAATTTTTTTT
>NW_025237532.1:0-4640 GCF_018294505.1 Triticum aestivum
GAGTTACGACGTATACATGGTGGACACTCCTGATAAAAAGGACGACGGGGATAATCAGAACCCTGATGAGGACAAACCCGCCGGCGTCAGCGGCGCCGCTCACGATCGCGTCGGGTGAAGGATAGTAATACCAGCACCGGAGATAATGAGAATATGGATGATGCCCCTAATACCACTCAGGATGAAACACTTCAATAATGAACCCAGCTACCAAGAGCCGGGCCACCTCTTCACCAATGGCCTTACGCCTCTCTTCAATGAAGCGATGAAGGAATTGGTTGACCGGCTTAAATTTTGGATCGATATTAAGATTTTGCTCAGCGAGTTCCCTCGGTACACCTGGCATGTCTCCATGCAAAGATGTCCTGGTTCTCACAGATGAACTTGATGAGCGTGCTTTCCTATTTGGGATCCAGATTAGCATTGATACTGGATAGCTTGGATCAGTCGGCAGGAACAAAATCAACAAGCTTGGTGTCATCGGCCGATTTGAACTTCATTATCGGGTCATGCTCCGTAGATGGCTTTTTCAAAGATGTCATATTAGCCGGATCAACATTATCCTTGTAAAACTTCAACTCTTTCGCGGCACAGACCGACTCAGCATAAGCCGGGTCTCCTTCTTCACACTCCAAGGCTACCTTTCGACCGCCATGAACCGTGATGGTCCCCTTGTAACCCGACATCTTGAGCTGCAGATAAACATAACATGGTCGCGCCATGAACTTCGCATAAGCCGACCGTCCAAACAGAGCATGATAGAGGCTCTTGATTTTGACCACTTCAAAAGTTAACTTCTCAGCCCTGGAATCGTGCTCATCTCCAAAGGCTACCTCCAGTTCAATCTTGCCAACTGGGTATGCCCACTTACCAGGAACCACACCATGGAAAACAGTATTTGACTGCTTAAGATTCTTATCAGTTAACCCCATGCGACGGAAGGTTTCGTAATAAAGGATATTAATGCTGCTACCTCCATCCATGAGCACGTTAGTAAACTTGTATCCACCCACTTGAGGTGCCACCACCAAAGCTAAGTGACTCGGGTTATCAACCCGGGGCGAGTGATCCGCCCGACTCCACATAATGGATTGCTCAGACCATCGCAAGTACTGGGGAACTGCCGGCTCAATGGCGTTCATAGCCCTCTTGTGAAGCTTGTGGTTCCGTTTGCACAAACTTGTGGTAAAAGCGTGATATTGCCCACTGCTCAACTGTTTGGGATGAGTTTGATACCCGGATTGCTGCTGTTGCTGCCCCCCTTGGCCAGATTGCGGGTTATAACTGTTGGGGAATGTAGCAGAAATTCAAAATTTTCCTACGAGTCACCAAGATCTATCTATGGAGAGACTAGCAGTGAGAGAGAGGAGAGTGCATCTACATACCCTTGTAGATTGCTAAGCGGAAGCATTCAAGAGAACAGGGTTGAAGGAGTCGTACTCGTCGTGATCCAAATCACCGGAGATCCTAGTGCCGAACGGAGGGCACCTCCGCGTTCAACACACGTGCATCCCATTGACGTCTCCCACGCCTTGATCCAGCAAGGAGAGAGGGAGAGGTTGGGGAATACTCCGTCCAGCAGCAGCACAACAACATGGTGGTGATGGAGGAGCGTGGTAATCCAGTAGGGCTTCGCCAAGCACCACGAGATATGAGGAGAAAGAGAGGTAGGGCTGCGCCAGGGAGAGGTGGAAACTCATATGTGTGGCATCCCCAAAACCTCAAGTATATATATGCCGGAGGGAGGGGGCTGCGCCCCCTTTAGGGTTCCCACCCCAAGGGGTGCGGCTGCCCCAAAAACCCATCTAGGGTGGCGGCCAAGGGGGGGGAGAGGGGGAAACTTGCCCCCCAAGCAAGGTGGAGGAGCCCCCTCCCCAAACCCTAGGCGCCTTGAGCCCTTGTGGGGGGGGCGCACCAGCCCACCTGGGGCTGGTCCCCTCCCACACTTGGCACATGTGTCAGGACCCCGACTCAATGCCACATAGATCTAGCATGTAACACTTCATATCACTTTGCGGCCTCACGCACGGTATTCCCACCGGTGTCGCCTTACCTTTACCCGGGACCGTTTGCGCCTTTTGGCACACGTATATGACAGTGTCGCTAGCATCCATATGATAAGGAGCCCGGGCTGACATGGCTAGTCGTAAACCCAAAGTGGCACAAACTTACAGGGACAGGCATCCATGACCCAGCATCGAACGTGTCGGTCATCAGCGAGTGAATCCAGGCTGTAGCACTGGGCTAGCAGGACTCCGGTGAACCGGGCTGTAGCGGGCTAACAGGACTCCGGTATTCATCGCGTGACATTTCCCCGAAGGGACAGACACAGGAACGAAGAAGGACACATGCCGGCCAGCCTAAGTGTTCCGGAGCAGTAGCAAGCTACCATGGCTCGGTGGAAACACTAGGAGTCATTCCCCGGTAAGAGAGGCTACCAAGGATAAACAACTAGGTTGTCAGATCCCACACATACCAAGTATTTCAATAACATACACACAATATGCTCGATATGTGCAAATACAACATGGCATCACAACATGACTCTACAACTCAAGTATTTTAATCAATAGGCTCCGAGGAGCGAGATATTACAAACATGGGTCTCATGACCCAACACTCAGAGCATACAAGTCAAAGCACAAGCGGAAGTTATCATGTCTGGGTACAGACATCTACAAATGAAAAAGGCTGAGAAGCCTGACTATCTACCAGATCCTGCCGAGGGCACAAGATCGTAGCTGAGGTAACAAGCTAAACATCGAAGTCCAAGCGGAACTACTAGTGAGACTGAAGTCTCTCTGCAAAACATAAAATAGGCAAACGTGAGTACAAATGTACCCAGCAAGACTTACATCAGATCTATCTACATATGCATCATTTTCAACAAGGGGATGGTGGGGTTTAACTGCAGCAAGCCAGCTTTGACTCAGTGGCTATCCTAAACTACGACTGCAAGTAACTCTTTTGAGGTGGCGCACACGAGTCCACATATTCACCATATCAATACACCACTATGGATCCGCTCCCGTCTCCCTACGAGAACGCCATCCATAGCACTCACGCTTATCTTGCGTATTTTAGAGTATCCACTTTCACTTGTCTATGAACTGATATAAGCAACCCAGAAGTCCTTTTCCGCGGACACGGCTATTCGAATAGTTGATGTTAACCCTGCAGGGGTGTACTTCTTCATACATGTTTCCACCACTTAGCGTCTGCACACGACATGTGCTCGGCAGACTTCAAGCGAAAGCCGACGTGGGTGTAGACCACGACCTACCTAAAAACCTAAGTCTCTAGTCCAGGTTTATCGCCTATTCGGGTTCCATCCATGAGGAGATCCGGCCGGAGTTTCGCTCACAGCCCCAAATGATGTGAACAGGGTTCCGTGACACCAAACGGGTGCCCGGTTTACCCGGCCACGTGCCTACCGCATCACAGCCCACCCCTACGGTCAGCGCTGTCCACGGCCTCCAGCATACTACAAACACCAGAAACTACTTGCAACTCCTGGACAGAGGACAAGGGTGAATAAGAAGTCGACCGGGGTCATATTTCAGGGCCCAATGCATGGTAGTAGCTGAATCATGGATCACAAACACAGAACTCAGTTCCTAAGGATGGCTGCAATGAGACAACCCACCATGTACTCCTACATGGCCTCTCACTGACACCTTTTACCAAATCGTGTTCACACACTTAGCTCACACATAGTAGGACATGTTCACACACCTCTGATTCATCCCCGATGAATCAGACCTGACTCAACTCTAAGCAGTAGCAGGCATGACAATCAAGCATGAATGAGTAGGCACAACAGGGCTCAAACAACTCCTACTCATACTAGTGGGTTTCAATCTATTTACTGTGGCAATGACAGGTCATGCAGAGGATAAAGGGGTTCAGCTACCGCAGCAAGTAACAGTTGAATCGTTGTTGTCCTAATGCAGTAAAAGAGAGCAGGAGCGAGAGAGTGGGATTGTATCGGAATGAGCAAGGGGGTTTTGCTTGCCTGGCACTTCTGAAGATAGCATAGCTCTTCACCGGTGTCATCGATCACATCATCGGTATCACGTCTATCGAGAGGGGACAAATACCGGCAACACAGAAAGGAACACAATCAATGCAATGCACAATATGATGCATGATCATGACATGGCAAAATGAATGTGTTTTGGGCTAATGCAACTAAAACCAGATTAAATGAAGTTGGTTTGAATCCAAGATTCAAATTCAAACTCCATATGTGATTATTTAAATGCCATTTAATTGATTTGTGCTAAACAGCAGCTATAAGTTGTTCTAACATGCATGAAAATGGTACAGATGGATTCCTTGAATTTTTCTGATAATTTTTCATATATAATTTATTTAATTTGGAGTTACGGTTAATTTTCTATGAATTTTAGAAGTTTTGGTTATTATCTGAAATTTATAAATCATTTAAGATTTATTTAAATTCCAGAAAGGAATTATTGCGTCAGCATGACGTTGGCATGACGTCAGCAGGTCAACAGGCGCCGTCCAGGTCAAACTGACCTGTGGGCCCTGCATGTCAGTGTCTGGACTAACTAAACTAATTAAAATTAACCCTAACTAACTTGGTTAGCCGGGCGGGGCCCGCATGTCAGTGTAAT
>NW_025237533.1:0-4639 GCF_018294505.1 Triticum aestivum
TCAATGTCCGACCACGGCAGAAGATATAGAAGAGATGAGTGTCATCCCCTATGCCTCAGCCATAGGTTCTATTATGTATGCCATGCTGTGTACCAGACCTGATGTAAACCTTGCCGTAAGTTTGGTAGGAAGGTACCAAAGTAATCCCGACAAGGAACACTGGACAGCGGTCAAGAATATCCTGAAGTACCTGAAAAGGACTAAGGAAATGTCTCTCGTTTATGGAGGTGACGAAGAGCTCGTCGTAAAAGGTTACGTCGACGCTAGCTTCGACACAGATCTGGATGACTCTAAGTCACAAACCGGATACATGTATATTTTGAATGGTGGGGCAGTAAGCTGGTGCAGTTGCAAGCAGAGCGTCGTGGCGGGATCTACATGTGAAGCGGAGTACATGGCAGCCTCGGAGGCAGCGCATGAAGCAATTTGGGTGAAGGAGTTCATCACCGACCTAGGAGTCATACCCAATGCGTCGGGGCCGATCAAGCTCTTCTGTGACAACACTGGAGCTATTGCACTTGCCAAGGAGCCCAGGTTTCACAAGAAGACCAGGCACATCAAGCGTCGCTTCAACTCCATTCGTGAAAATGTTCAAGATGGGGACATAGATATTTGTAAAGTACATACGGACCTGAATGTAGCAGATCCATTGACTAAACCTCTCCCTAGAGCAAAACATGATCAACACCAGAATTCCATGGGTGTTCGATTCATCACAATGTAACTAGATTATTGACTCTAGTGCAAGTGGGAGACTGTTGGAAATATGCCCTAGAGGCAATAATAAAAGCATTATTATTATATTTCCTTGTTCATGATAATTGTGTTATCCGGAAATCGTAATACATGTGTGAATAAAAGACACCAACATGTCCCTAGTAAGCCTCTAGTTGACTAGCTCGTTGATCAACATATAGTCATGGTTTCCTGACTATGGACACTGGATGTCATTGATAACGAGATCACATCATTAGGAGAATGATGTGATGGACAAGACCCAATTCTAAACATAGCACAAGGTCGTATAGTTCGTTTGCTAGAGTTTTCCAATGTCAAGTATCCTTTCCTTAGACCATGAGATCGTGTAACTCCCGGATACCGTAGGAGTGCTTTGGGTGTGCCAAACGTCACAACGTAACTAGGTGACTATAAAGGTATACTACGGGTATCTCCGAAAGTGTCTGTTGGGTTGACACGGATCAAGACTGGGATTTGTCACTCCGTATGACGGAGAGGTATCACTGGGCCCACTCGGTAATGCATCATCATAATGAGCTCAAAGTGACCAAGTGTTTGGTCACGGGATCATGCATTACGGTACGAGTAAAGTGACTTGCCGGTAACGAGATTGAACGAGGTATTGGGATACCGACGATCAGATCTCGGGCAAGTAACATACCGATTGACAAAGGGAATTGTATACGGGGTTGCTTGAATCCTCGACATCATGGTTCATCCGATGAGATCATCGAGGAGCATGTGGGAGCCAACATGGGTATCCAGATCCCGTTGTTGGTTATTGACCGGAGAGCGATCTCGGTCATGTCTACATGTCTCCCGAACCCGTAGGGTCTACACACTTAAGGTTCGGTGACGCTAGGGTTGTAGGGATATGTATATGCAGTAACCCGAATGTTGTTTGGAGTCTCGGATGAGATCCCGGACGTCACGAGGAGTTCCAGAATGGTCCGGAGGTAAAGAATTATATATAGGAAGTGCTATTTCGGCCATCGGGACAAGTTTTGGGGTCACCGGTATTGTACCGGGACCACCGGAAGGGTCCCGGGGGTCCACCAGGTGGGGCCACCTATCTCGGAGGGCCCCATGGGCTGAAGTGGGAAGGGATCCAGCCCAAAGTGGGCTGGGGCGCCACTTCCCCCTAGGGCCCATGCGCCTAGGGTTGGGAAAACCCTAAAGGAAGAGTCCTAGGAGGGGAAGGCACCCCCTAGGTGCCTTGGGGAGGAGGGATTCCTCCCCTTGGCCGCACCCCCCTAGGAGATTGGATCTCCTAGGGCCGGCGCCCCCCCCTTGGCCCTCCTATATATAGTGGGGAGATGGAGGACTTCTCACCCCACGCCTTGGTGCCCCCTCTCCCTCTCCAACACATCCTCCTCCTCCATAGTGCTTAGCGAAGCCCTGCCGGAGTACTGCAGCTCCATCACCACCACGCCGTCGTGCTGCTGCTGGAGCCATCTTCCTCAACCTCTCCTTCCTCCTTGCTGGATCAAGAAGAAGGAGACGTCACGCTGACCGTACGTGTGTTGAACGCGGAGGTGCCGTCCGTTCGGCGCTAGGATCTCCGGTGATTTGGATCACGTCGAGTACGCCTTCCTCATCCCCGTTCTTTGAACGCTTCCGCGCGTGATCTACAAAGGTATGTAGATGCAATCCAATCACTCGTTGTTAGATGAACTCATAGATAGATCTTGGTGAAACCGTAGGAAAATTTTTGTTTTCTGCAACGTTCCCCAACAGACCCCGCCCCGGCCTCCCCCAACCCCACCCCGACCCCACATCGCCGTCGTCCACCAGCCCCGCGCCGACCCCGTCTCGTGCCGCCACCGGTCACAGGGCTCCCCGCCACTGGCTCGGCCTCCCGGAGCCCGCAGGCCGCCCCGACAAGCACGTGTGGGCGCGGCTTCGGCCGGCCCTGCTCGTCCACCGCCGTGCCCTCGAGCCCCAGTGAGCACCTCCCTCCACCGCCGGACGCCGCCTTCCCCCCAGCCCCAGTAAGCACCCCCTCCCACAAACCGTTGTTGCCGTTGCTCGTGTTCATGCTGGCCTAGATAGATGCTAGATAGATGGATGGATGCTAGATGAATAGATAGATGGATGGATATTTAGATACATACTAGATAGTTTTGTGTTGTTTTATTAGGTATTTAGATACATACTAGATAGTTTTTACTAAGTTTGTGAATATAGATGAATTAGATGTTGGGCAAGTTTGTGATAGATGGATGAATATTGGTCAAGTTAGTGTTTTGGTCATGTTGATTCATATATAAGAAGCAAATCGAGGCACTTGGTTTCTAAAATACTTAATAAAGATTTTTTTTGTGCAATTTGACATGTTGTTTCATGCCGATTCATAATGTTGTGCCAAATGGTTAATGTGAGGTGAAGACCTAATTTTTTTCACTTGGTCGAATTAACAGGATTTGTGGTGTTCCATCTTCGTGGAGTGACCGTCGACGTTGGAGGTGTTGGTCCACGATCGTCCCTCCTTTGATCGACTGCATCCTCTACATCGGAGGGTGAGCAACAATTCCATGACCTTGTCCACTTTTTTCCCATGTCACTAGATTAAATTTTCACATCAAGTCGCGTAACCTAGGTCTCCCGTCCGAAAGGGTTGCATCGATAAATATGCATTCAATTGCATATTTATCACCGCAGCTCTTTCGGATTGTCCAGCGCTTTCCATGGACAGCCCGAGGATGTGTAGATTGGGTACGTTGTTCATGCTCTACCCCGTTCCGAGACAGGATTTCGGCGGCGCCTCCCTGTTGTTCTCCGGATGCACATTCTCTCGGCATTTTGCTGAGACGTGTATTTGGAGAACAGCGGGGAGGTGCTGCCGAAATTTTGTCTCGGAATGGGGTAGAGCATGGACAACATACTCAATCTACACATTCTCGAGTGGGATTAGGACCCATCTTTACCTATTAGAGATGTAGGTGGATTAAATGTCGTTTCTCGTCAACCTTGTAAAAAATAAAATATTGATGTGAGTAATTTAAATGAATCCTTAATTTTGTTGTGTGGCTTCCAATAAAGCAGAGATGGCAGATAATCAGTGGATGTATAGTGGGTTTTTCCGTCGGAATCAAGTAACAATAGAGTGGGTCGAGAAAACTGATGTGTTTTTGAAAGAGATATTCCTAGTCCAATGAGGATGGTGCCAGAATGCCCGTGTGCCAGATGTAAGAGACGTATCCGCAAAGATAAGAGTGAGATGACTAAGCACCTTCGCACGCATGGATTTATGCCCAACTTTAATATGCCGATAAACTTTGCCCAGCGGGACCGTGGTAGAGAGGATGTGATACGACAATGCGTTGCTGGTTATGAGGACGATGGGGTTAGAGACATGCTAGATGATGTCTTTGCTGCACAGCCGACACCTTCATCACATTCTGCGAATGAACCGGAGGAGCCGGAGGAAACCGCAAAGGCCTTCCTGGAAATCTTGGCCTCGTCAAAGAAACCTCTCTATGAGGGTGCCAAGCTGTCTGTGCTAGATGCCATCTTGCAACTGATGGCAGTCAAGGCTGAGTACGGCTGTAGCCGAGGTTGCTTCGAAGCATTTCTTGGAGTATGGGCTAACAGCCTGCCTGAGGGCCATGAACTGCCGAAAACCATGTACGCTACGAAGAAAATCATGAAGGCGCTCTCCATGGACTATGAGAAAATACATGTTTCTCCAAAGAATTGCCTTTTGTTTAGGCATGAGTATGCAGATGACAAGTACTGTAGGAAGTGTGGTTCCTCTCGGTATATTGAGGTGGTCGATAAGCATGGTCAGGAGCAGCAGCTAAAAATCCCTGTGAAGGTTCTTCGGTATATTGATTTTATAAAAAGACTGCAGCGCCTTTTCATCACCGAGGAGTCGGCCAAAATGCTGAAGTGGCACAAG